>NC_068363.1:7698119-7708119 GCF_020536995.1 Dreissena polymorpha | reverse complement strand
TGACCTTCATGGAATTAGCAGGTAATTTTTCGCATAAGATAGTAGATACACTATAAGGAAGGAATGTATTGTGAATTAATACATAATAATACATAATAATTACAATTTAAAAGTATATCAATTTATGTTTTATTATATAATAATGTTCCTTTTGAAACTGATGTTCCACTTTAAACATGACAAACAACAGGTTATGAATTAATGTGTTCTGTAAAAAGATCTACATAAAACTCATCATGTGGATTCCTGAATAGTGTTACAGTTCTATGTACATCATTGTTGATCTTTTAATGGAATAAGACATGTTTTTAATGTCATTTAACTAAAACATTAATAACCTTATTTTGGGCATCATAAAACATTAATAGTTTGTTCTTAAAGTATGAGCAGCTATAGTCAAATTATTGTGCAATGAATTGTTTTTCAGGTCCAGTGCATGCAATATTATTGCAGCCTTTGTTGATGCTGTTAATTTAAGAATTGATAATGTAAAGTAAGCATGTACTTATTAATGAGTTAATATTTATTGAAAACTTTCAAAGAACTGGTTTTAATATTAAATTACTGTTGAGCAATTTATATTTGATTTAGTATTTAATTGATTTAACTACTTCTGACTTACTACTTATTTGTAATTCCCTCATTTCCTGGGCCTAAACCAGTACTTGGTGACTTTAGGGGAGAACGTTCCCACAATTGGGATCGAATCTGTGACCTCCCGGTCGCTAGATGGATATGTTGTCTACCTAGCAACTGGGAGGTCACGGGTTCATTCCCCAGTGTGGGAGCGTTCATTAGATCTACGTCAAAGACACCAAGTATTTGATTAGGCACAGGAAACGGACTCGAGAGCGTTTCAAATAAGTACATGTTAGTACTTTCTATGCAATTGACTTTAAATAAATAGGTTTAAACTCATTGATTTAACTTTTTACTTATGTTTTGTTCATAATATATCTAACACTTTATTATGTGTACAATCAATTTCCAAAAACCTATTATTTTGATAAATTTATTTAATTAAAACTGGCAACATGGTGGTCATTGAGAATTCTCAACACAATAATTTACCTGTAATATGTATGATTAAACATTCTTAGTGTTTAAAAATGTTATTTGTAACACATGCTTTTGTTTTGTTGCCAAATGTGTATTTCTCATTTTTTTTACAGTTTAACAAGAAACTGTTAATTATAACATAGTGTAATTTTTTACAGGTTTCCAACTGGAATTGCACTTGCTTCTGTCAAACAAGGATTTTTTCAAAAATGTGGCATTCCAAATACAATTGGTGCAATTGATGGAACACTCATTCCAATAATTGCCCCAGCAGCAAATGAAGCCATTTATGTGTGTCGTAAAGGCTTCCATGCCATAAATGTCCAAGCAGTTGTGGACCACAAGGCCAGGTACATTAAACTATAAATATTCTGTATTCATTTTTGTTAAGAATGTAGCACAACTGGTTTCATGTATTACGGCAGTTGTAATCATTGTCCGAAGCATATCTCAAAAACTTAAATAGGTTTTATCTTGAAACTTCATAGCAAGGTAGATATAACAGGGTGCAGGATCAACAGGTTTCACAGGGATTAACACAAATACTTAAACAAATCTTAAGTGCAGAAAAGACAGTTTTGCTTGCAGTTAGTGCTGATATCTTCATATTTAAGAATACATTCTTAACAGTCAAGATGCATTACATACAATAACTAGGCATTGTAGCAAAGTGAATTGTGTGTCACTCTTGCCCAATGTTATTTTAATGACCCTCTATCACACTGTACAATGTCAGTCAGAAGCTGCATAACTAATAGTGAATGTGTTACATGTGAATTACATTGATTCCCTCAATCATATACCGCAATTAATTGAATTACATTTTAACATCTTAAAGTATAGGTTATTTGCAGGTTCATTGACATTGTGTCGAAATGGCCTGGGTCTACGCATGATGCCTCTGCCTTTGACAGCTGTGGGTTGAAGGTATGAACATATATATATATATCTAGTATGTGCTTTCATGGAAATAGTATATGCATACACTTTAAAGAACTAAAGGCTAGGAAAAACTGAAATGCTACTGGAATTATGATGCAATTTTTCTTTTTTAATGAATGAACTTTAATTAAAAAAATATATTGTGTTTTAAGTTTAATTTTCATTACTTGAATAACATGATCATGGCTTTCAAAAACAGAGTAGTTTGAACTATATTACTTTATATCTGTAAAAACTGTATCAACACATAACATATGTATATCTTTGTTGAATTTACAATTGATATTAATAAAGTATTGCGTTAAGCTTATGAGCATCCTTCAGATACATGCATTAACCACTTTAGCGATGATTGTTCAAACGTTAACCTGGATTATTTTAAAAATTGTATTAGACCTTTCTGGAAGAACACCACCAAGGGCACTTGCTGGGCGACTCGGGCTATCCCTTGAAAAAATATCTGTTGACGCCATTACTTAGACCTACAACAGATGCAGAGTTACGATACAACTATGCCCAGTCAAGTGGGCGGATGGTGGTGGAGAGGGCTTTTGGAGTTCTCAAGAGTAGATTTAGGTATGTATATATACTGCATGTATGTTAATTTAGTTCCAAAAACATTCAGTTAATCAACATATGACACCAATAAAGCACAATGAATCTTCCCACAGAATATATTTTATTGACAAATCCTTTCTGTCTGTCTGTACATCTTTTGATAAAACCCTAAACTGTGACTGCTGTATGCTGAAAATATGCCGTTGATCTTTTAAAATGAATAGCAGTTGTACAAAATGTTAAATCAAATGTGTTATTTTTTCATTTGTTAAGCACATATAAAATTTTGCGATAAAACAATGCTCTTGAAATGACTGATTGATGTGTTTGTTTACATGTATCTTAATGTGACATGTTGGGAATCAGTGAAGGAGACACATGTAGTAAAAAAACATTTGATAAAGATTTAAAAGTTGCTTACATATACATGTCCAGATGTTGATAGAAATGGATGTCGTAAATTAGTAAATTTTTTGTTTTATTTATTCATTGTTTTACCCATTTAAGTGTTACATTTCATTAATATCTCAAGATGTATATCAACAAAATTTTATTCATTACGAACATTAGTATAATAATTAATTGGACATTGTAATTGAATCTTTAGATCATATTGATTTGTATTCTCCAATAACAGATGTCTACATAAAACTGGAGGATGCTTATACATGCGGCCAGACAAATGCTGCCAAGTAGTTGCAGCATGTATGCGTCTTCACAACTTGTGTGTCGATCTGCAAGTGCCACTGCCTGAAGAACCTATTGAGGAGGCTGATGATGTTGATCACGCTGCCCCACAAGTTCAAAATGACCGTCATGCATCAGCATACAGACAGCAAATTATTCACTTATTTATGTAGCTGCTGTTCAAAGTTCACATGCTTATTTGGTCTTTGTCGGCTCAGGTTCTACTAAAAAGTACCCCTGGTACTCATGTGTATACTAATATGTAGCCCAGATATGGAAAATACGCTTAAAGGCACCCCACCATATTCAGGGGTACTTTTTAGTTTGTTTTCTGTACCTGGGGTATTTTGTAGTATACTTAAGAGTACCCAGGGTACTTTAAAGTAGTACCTGAGCCGACAATCACCAATCAACCTCACATGTACATTAAGTACTCTATGTAAGCCATTGTGATCTATCCATGTGGGGCTTCATGCATATAACTATTTGTTGATGAAAGTCAGGTCATATTTCTGTGAACAATATTTAAGCTATGTTCAAATTTGGTGAAAAGCTTTGCAAGAATGTTATTATTTAAAATTTCTATGTCTGTTTTTGTAGTTTTTTATAAGACACAATTTTTATGTCCCCCACCACTATAGTGGGGGCATATTAGTTTTGCCCTGTCTGTTGGTATGTGTGTTTGTTTGCGTCAAACTTTAACATTTGCCATAACTTTTGCAATATTGAAGATAGCAACTTCATATTTTGCATGCATGTGTATCTCATGGAGCTGCACATTTTGAGTGGTGATAGGTCAAGGTCATCCTTCAAGGTCAAATGTCAAATATATGGGGACATAGTGTTTCCAATGCTTGTGATGTTTTCATGTTTCCTTCATATCATCACAAAGTGGAAATAAAGTCTATTCCTTTAATACTTAGCTAATAAACATAACAGTACATTTTTCTTCGCCTCCAAGGACAAAGGAAGTGGAACACTATCTGAAAATAAAATACATGTCATGTTTCACATTATTTGTAATGCAAAGTGATGCTAAAATGGTAACATTGTAACATTAGTGTAACATTAAGAGATGTGCATAAACTAATGATTTTTTTAAAACTGGTTTAGCATACATTTGTGTAAATGATGTATATAAAGACAGACATGTCAATATGCTTCAACCCATGAGCCCTTCCAAAGTAAAATGTATTATGGGGTCATTATATTAATGTTTTTATTTAAATCAAAGATAGTTTAGATACTAATATAATAATTTGACTTACTGTTCTAAAAAATTCTCCAATACATTTTGGGCAAGGTTTTTTTTGCTTTCAATGAAGTACTGCTCCGCAGCCTTTTGTGTCTGAATTTGTTGTTCCATCAATTTTCTTTTTAACCGGGTTGTTTCTGTTTGTTCAATGAAGAACGTGTATTGTGCTAGCTGCACATCAGACAATGTTCTGTAGCAACAAATTATTTTATATTGAACATTTGTGAAAATGAATTGTGAAATTTAGGTTTAAATGTATGCACAATTTTTTTTGGATATAGTATTAAAATGTATTATCATACAACTTAATAAGCTACAAAGGCTGAAGTTTCATAATCCTAGGCCGAAGCGTTCTTGAGTTATCATCTAGAAACCATATGGTGAGCAGACCGACCGACAGACAGAAATGAGCAAAACAATATACCCCCTCTTCTTCGAAGGGGGGCATAAATATTTAATTTGTATGGAACTTACATCTTTCTTCTCTTACAAGGCTGTTCAGATTTGGCCTCACACGGGCTGTTTGGCGCATCTTCCTATAATGTTTATATATGAATGATTATGACTTTTTATATAACATAAGTAATCCAATATGTTAGTTTAGGTCATAAATATGCATAAACTTATTTATAATTTTACAAGTAAGAAACCAATAACTTTTATGTCATATATGCAAACATGTACATTCAATGACAAAGATATTTTGATGGAGCCTATTTATTACAATCGTAACTGCAATTAAGTAACTTAAACTTTAACGAACTTTATGCCGCATAATTAATTTGTTATTATGACACACATTGTTAGACCTTTTATATTTTATTTGCTTAGTAACATTGACACTCCTACAATAATAAATGTGCCATAAGTATACTGTGTTTTTGATTAATTATCTTACCAACTCGTGGCCAATTGAAATGCTTGAGGTTTCCTCGTCAACACATGCTTGTTGTTTAGAGCCTGAAAAGAAATTCAATTAAAACACTTAACAGATGAACGAAATAAGCGATTAATTGATGCATGGTGCATAAATACAGTAATAATTATGATATATATGTCAGAATATATAAAAAGTAATGACATACATGAACTGGACTGAAACGTGTCTAATCCACCGTCGATTCCCACCAGTGTTTCTTCTGGTAGAATGGCTACTATCTTCAATAGAAAACAGGAACAACAACAATTGAAGCCAATTATTAATCCGTGCAATATCGATATGAAAAGGTTAATTACAGTATGCTTCTATGTATAGATCAAAGTTCAAATTTTACCTTCTGCTCCCAGTCTGTGAGACAGATGCTGGTTTTGCCGCCTCCTGTTAGACTCGCTTCCCGCCGCCTGTTCTTTTCTTTTTTTTTCGCTTGACTCTTAAGAAGAGTATAAAAGTTATTTGACATACACACTTTAGATTACACAAATTAAACCTGAATTTCATGTTTAAAATCTTATTAGTGACTGACATTGTGAATTTTTTTATAATCATTTTGTGGAAAGAATCATGAGATTTCATTAGTTTATGTACCTTAAGGTCCGTCCACTTCTTTATTATTTCGTCAACTTCGCGGCTGCTCAAGCCAACGCTGTTCACTCTGAAATTGATTATTTTTAGATGTGTGTTTACAAAAACAATTGAAATTAATTTATAATTTATGAAATATAATGCACACTGGGTAGTACATGATATGCCAAAACAGTATTATACAGTACGCATTGTAATGTACCAAGATAAATATATACATGTATACCGTAGGAAGCAAAAATGTGTAAGAAATTGAAGATGAGAATACAACTTTAGAAAAGGGAGATAATTTATTATATCCCTTTAAAATTGTATTTACCCTAAAAGCAAACACAATATTAATAATATGAAATGCTTCCTTCAAATTTACTGCATATTAATAATATATTGATTGATCATCGAAAAAACTCGATTATTCGTCTGCTAATTTTTTTATTATATAAGCATACACTAGCAGCTTGTCAATGTAACCTAAGTTCAAACGCGGTAAATTATGATTCCGCTTATTTTCTAACTAACATCAACATGCAAACATGCATACAAACTTTTTCATTTTGTTGAGTAAGGTACAAAATATGAATTTAAATAAAATAAATCGGAACAATTATGATAAAAATTGACAGACATAAATCGCTTAAATATTTTTTTAAGAAACGATGTCGATACATTTACTATACGTACTTCTCACAGGTGTCCGCCCAGAACTCTTCTTTTTTCTTGTTCGTCACTTCAATAGTCATTTTACTGACCAATAACGAGTTATTGTCCGTGCATGCCTGCACTAAACAGGCGATCTCCGTCTCCGACCAATTGGGCTTTCGTTTCCCCTTGTTCATTTTGTCGGCCATCTTGCTTGTTATGACAACAGACGACTTTGACATAACGCGGGAAATCGAGTGATGACGTTTTTGACTGGTTCGCGTTATTTCAGATCGTACGCTTAGCTAAAATCTTAGCTGCGACTCGATACTTACGACAACGTTCATAAAACGGGTATTAGCGGATCGTAAATGAAATCGTAAGTGAGGGATTTAAGATAAGATCCGCTAAGATAAGATATGTTGATAAAACGGCCTCCAGTACTCTAAACAAGAACAGGCAGTTCTTTAAAAAGAAATGAGCACTTGATACGATTGAAATGTCTACATCAACGAATGACTTAAGAAAAATTAAGGAAATTTAATGCAGTCAATATTAAAGTTAGAGTCGAGTGTATGTTATAGAATAAACTTTCAATGAAACAGTGTAGATTAAGTGGCCAACGACGACGAAAGAATCTTATATGAATCATTATATTCCCGTTCGCACAATATTTTATAGTTTCCATAATAGGTTCTTAAAAAGTTGACTCTCAACATAATTTTAATTCCAAGTTGTTAATGATTTGTATTTCCTTCACAAAATCCTCGAGACTAGATAAATGTACTCGACAGTATCTATCTTTTACCGCTTGGCAGCATTACCCATCCGTGCCGCCATTGATACAATTGTATGTATAAGGTGTGCATAATTGTTGGTGGGTGGTTAAAAGAGTGCAGCCAGTCCGAGACTCGAACCCGTTATCAAGGTGTCTTCTTTACAGAGTAACCTCACTCGGCCTTATACTGAGCTACTTAAGTAAAGCACCGTGACGTTAAAGTGTACTCAATCTGCAGAAGGTATTGACAATCCCTGAATTTCGATCATATAAAAGACTCGAAAACACCGGAACTATCTGGAATTTCAATTATCGATGTTTAAACAAGAAAAGAACCGATAAGAACAGTACATTCCGGTTTTTAAATTAGTTCACGTGACACATAAAATATTATGAAGCTATATACAAACATCAACAGTCTGTTACCATGGTGTTGACGATATCAAACTCAATATCTCCAATACACCACATGCAAACTAAATTTAAGAAATGTTTGAATGCATCGTGAGTTATCTTTTAGGCCAGTTGTAAAAATTATTACAATTAGATAGTCAAAGCCTTTTTAAATACATTAACGCATATAGATTGACATAGAGAGGCACACTGACAACTAAAATCAAATCATTCAAAATAGTATGAGAATAAAAAGATAAATAAATTGATATGACAATAATCATTTTACCGGGATTGTTTTAGGGACGTATTTCCTTTTTATTACAAGATATCATTTGCTTTAGAAGTGTTCGTTTCCTCGCCATTAATGAGAATGTATATGCACTTTTTGTAAGGGTTGGGTTTTTAAGGAGTTAGTGCCGTTTGAATATCTTCTTGCTACGTTTGATCTGGTACACTTACAGTCCGAATATTATAGCACTCCATATGCAGCATTCCTTTTGAATTTGCATGCGTTCAAGCGGTTCCGCTCCGAGAGTTTCATCAGGCAGTTATTACCCTTTGATTAGTTATATGACATGGACTATTGAAACTTACGTTTCTGTGTCAGATCACATGCATAATAATGGTCCGAATTTCCTTAAAATGTATAGCCGGTTCGGTTGGGGGTGGACGTTCGCATGAGTTTTCATAGAGTCAATGCATCTTGAATAATTAACAGTTTCCACACAATTAATACGTACATTTACAAAGCACATCATCCAGGAGCATCAATTAGTTTCGGGTGTTTATTTGTTGCTTAACGGAGACTAACGGTATTCAAGAACTAAATCATACAAAATGTCTTTATTAGCGACCTATTACAACATTGCAAATAATCCAAATATAGCCTTTATACTCGAAGCTTCAAAACTCGCGTATTTAATACATTCTTGAATCAAACGCGGACTGCACCATATGGGTTGACACTTAACGCACAAGCATTTAGCCTTTGTGTCTTACAAAGTGGCTCAATTGAACTTTTTTGTAGACAAAAGTCACTCTCGTTGAATACCGTACTTTATAACCATCACAAAACTTAGACGTCTGCGTGTTTGTGTGTGTTTTTTGTAAGATTGAGTCTCTGCACATCCGTTGAGAATTCAGACTGGCAGATATGCACTGAACAACATTTCACAACATGAACGTTATTGTTTATGTTGCAATTCTGTTGATTAAGAAAACGAAACACTTTAATATGTATATATGCCACTGCTACACTGATTTTATGTTACAAAATGTTATGGTGTTATTCTTGCACACGTGACAGAAAATAATTCGCATATTTGCATATGGAGACGTTTTACTGTTGTATAAGTCTGTCTGTCTGTCTGTCTGCCTGTCTGTCTATATGTCTGTCTGTCTGTCTGTCTGTCTGTCTGTCTGTCTGTCTGTCTGTCTGTCTGTCTATCTGTCTGTCTGTCTTTCCGTCCTTCGTCCGTCCGTCCGTCAGTCCGTCCGTCCGTCCGACCGTCCGTCAGTCCGTCCGTACGTCCGTCTGTTTGTCCTTCCGTCCGCCCGCCCGCCCGCCCGTCCGTCCGTCCGTCTGTTTGTCTGAAACGAAATGAAGCATATAATTTAAAAAAAATCATACTCGGTGGTTACAACTGTGCGCAACCCTCTATAAAACATACATCAGCATGTACACAAACAAACAATTGTAAAAAGGACGTAGTATTTGTGTATCCAAGAATTTAATTTCAAAACAGTGGTGTGTTTTTCATCACAAACACATTTACGTTATCATCCTCGTATCTTTAACAAACCGGCGTTTATTCTGATCTTTTCTGATATTTTCGTTCCGTTTATCGTTAGTTTTGTCAATGAAACAACTTCTTACTGGTGTTTGTACATGCGAGACACGGCGGTTTCAGTATTCACATACGAAGGTTCAACGAGCTTAATGACCCATTGTTAAGATATGCCGCTGAACAAGCGAAGGTGGATACAAATATAATGAGATAACTAAAGGTCAGAGTCTGTTTATATTATTTGTCAAAAAATTCAAACGCATGAAATACTTTATTGGACATCTTTCCGACCGAAAAGTGCAAAAATAACGATTTGTCAACTTCTAATGAATTGTACTTGATATAAAAGCGATAAGTGCTGGTGCGCTTGTGGTAAA
>NC_068363.1:7613119-7695619 GCF_020536995.1 Dreissena polymorpha | reverse complement strand
CAGGGATTATAAGGTCTAATGAGAGGGCTCGGCGACCAAAAAATGAGATTCAAATACATGTGTAAACATTGACATGCAATTACGGACAATATGGTATGTTATAGTTGTTTGTTGTTCAAATGTTAATGTTGTATTTACGAGTTTTTGTGTAATCATAGTGAACGCTGATCTTCTTTCTAAGCGTGATAGTGCAGTTGGTTAATGTTTGACTTCTAAAACTAGATTGTTAGCTTACTGGTATTTTCTCAAATATCTTGGTGTGCATTATAGTATATTTTATAGACGGGCAAAATAAGGACAATATATATAGTTTTGAATGTATTGAAACCATTAACATAAAAAAGCATTACATTCCCGGCTTGATTTGAAAAGTGAAAAATCTCGATTCAAATTTAAGATTCAAAACAATATTTATCTGAACAAGCAGTTTCTAGCCTTATGACCGTTGGTGGGATGTGTGGCAACTTTGCTCGTTAAAAGGAAATTAGCACTTGATACGATGGAAAATTCGACATGAACGTATTCTTTGAGGAAAAATAAAGGAAGTAGCGTTAAAGTCTTTATTGTATGATGAAGGTTCAATTAAACTATGTAGATAAAGCACCTTACGACGACGAAAGAATGTAAACGATGAAATGTGATGCTCTGATTCGTGACACATCTATTAGGTAACACTTAAATAATCTTTTAAAAGTACAATAGGAAGTTGCATATGTATGTTAAGTGTTCCATTCGCTTGTGCTATACACTTCAACGATATTGACTAGAAATATGGATAACTAGTATTCCAATTAACGTTAAGTGTATATGACCGTATAATCAGAGGAGGTAATCAGGTGACAAGCAAGATGGCGACGTCCATGCCGAACAGGTTTTTTTTCGCCGTGCGTCAGGAGCTGTAATTGTGTTACCCGCTAAGAAACTTCGCAGCGAGTAAAGTTGATAAATTATGTAGGGTGAAAAATAAAACGAAATAAAGAATAATCACTTTCTTACCTATATGGATGGAAAGTGAGCCGTAATCTGGCATTTTCTTCACAAAATCCTGAAAACTATGTGAAGACGCTCGAAAATGACATTTTACTGCATTGAAGCGTTTCTCATTCTTTTCGTCATTGTTACAATTGTATGTAAAAAATGTACATGATTTGCGCCGGTGGTGAAAAGTATTAAGCCAGTCCGGGATTCAAACGCGGGGAATCTCGCTTTAAAGGCTGGTACTCTACCGATAAATCTAATAGGTAATCACTCATCCCGCTCAGGTTCGGTATTGTGACATAAATAATTTAATCTCGAGAAGGAATCGACACTCCCGTCATGTCGGTAATCTAAAGACTTGAAACCAATGGGAAGTCACTGAGCATTCAATTATCGATGTTTAAACAAGCGAAGAACCGATAAGCAAAGTGAATAATGGTTATAAATAAACTCAAGTGACGCATCGAATCTTATGAAACTGTGAACAAATACCAATGTGTCCACCTATATCTATAGGTTTGATGATATCAAGTACAACATGTTCACTGCACCATATACGATATGTGCTTATACAGACAATGTCTGCTTTCTCAATGTGTGATCATTCTATGTCCTATTTGGCAAATATGTATCACTTGTTAATGGACAACTTTGTAAATGTCCTAATGCCCATAGAATTGACGAAGGGAGAGATAAAGTAAAATATCTAGTGCACTCGTTCTAACATGCAAGTATGAGCACTCACAATCAGTAGATGTTTGCGTTCGCTAGAAACAACGTCGGTGCGTTATTGACCTTTTATTATAGCTATAATATCAATTTCTAACGAAGTTTTCGTTTCCATGCGAGATCTCATGAACAATCATCCGAATTCGTTGAAACTTTACGTGCTCAATTCTTAGACGTTTGAGTTTTCCTTGAGTTTTAACCGTTTGAATGATATTACCTAGCCACATTTGATCTCGGAACCTATATTATGACAAGTCATATGTCGCGTAACTAGTGGATGGGCATGCGGTCCGATCCATGATTGTTTTCATGCCTTTATTTGTATTGCTCATTGGTATTTATTGCTTAACGGGTCTATTTACACAATCAATCATAATATATTTCTAAATTATTGACAACAATTTAAAATAAAATTATAAAGCACATAACGACAATCAACTCTTCAAATTGTCGTAATAATTTCATTATTGAGTAATACATGTTTGCTTTTTTTGCAATGGCAACACATTATAGATTGGTAAATTGAAAAAAAAAGTTGTTTCAGATTCGCAAATTTTCGTTTTTGTTACGATATTTTTTTTGGAAATAGTAATACCGACCATTTACCATGCTCTTAAATATCCATTATATGCACCTTTTTACGATTTTAAAACATGAAAATTCTAAAGCGTCGTGCGTCGCGAAACGATTGAATAATTTGGAAAGTTCTGTTGTAGTTATATTTTGGGAAACTTCGAGGATTGCTTATATAGGAAAAAATGCATCCGCCCTAAGCATGAGCATGGATGGTCGAGTGGTCTAGGCGGGAGACTTTTTACTCCAGGACATTAGGGGTCAGTGGTTCGAGCCCTATTTAGGGTTACTTTTTTTCCTTTTTTTAAATTGTATTATTGTTTTTTTGACTGGAGATTTTTAGGTCAAATGTTTAAATGTATCAATATAAAGCATTTAATGGCATGCCAAAATCTGTTGGACGGCCCCTTCAAAATCCGAAATATGAGCCCTAACTGTATGATTAGATCGCCTGTTGTATGTGTCACGGCATAAATATGTTTTTTAGTCCATTCGTCTATTGGCTTTAGCCAATTGACTTTATAACCGCAAATTGAAACGAAGTCTCGTCTGTTGAGTGTTAAAATGCGGTAAAAATGCCCGGATTTAGTAGGATGTTGGAAGACGAAATACATCTTCAGATAATTAACTCTGGATTTTCTTATTCTTACAATTGTCATCTTAGAAACTTTTATCGAAGATTTTCATCTGATAATTTTTCTTACACCATCTTTAGTGAATAAAAATGTTTTCGATCGTAAAACAATGATATTATTTGCAAAAGCTAGATAACGATTTCTATAGATATTATGCTTCGATTCGGAAGATAAAAGTGTGCGTGGCATAGTGGTAGCGAATCTGCTTACGAATCGCCGCGAAACGGGTTCGAATGTAGACGACAGAAGTGTGTTTTTAATTCTTAATATGAAAATGTGTTATAGTGTATTAAAAAGATTTGTATGTAATCATATCAACTGACAACATCTGTTAGCAATCCCTTAAAGCGCCTGACCTTGAAATGAAATGCATGTTAATCAATACATATAGGTGCAATTTGAAAGTGTGCAAAATCGTCATTAAATCTGTAGCCTAGTTAGCAAGTAATTTTTTTTTTAACGGTTCCGCTTTTAAAACCGAAAGTAGGATTTCTATACGTATACGTCCATTTCGACAAACGCGATTATTTTTTGGTTTAAAGCGCAAAAAGGAGGATTTCTACATTGTAACCATCAGATATATTCTAGATGGCATAAATGAAATTGATCTTTATCATAGTTAGCAAGTAATTTATTATTTTTCAAACGGAACCGCTTATAAAACCGAAAATAGGATTTCTATACGTATACGTTTATTTCGACAAACGCGATCATTTTTTAAGTTTTAAAGCGCAAACATTATGGATTTCTACATTGTAACCATCAGATATATTCTAATTGGCATTTATATAATTAAATCTTTAGCCTAGTTAGCAAGTAATTTATTATTTTTCAAACGGTACCGCTTTTAAAACCGAAAGAAGGATTTCTAGACGTATACGTCCATATCAACAAACGCGATTATTTTTAAGTTTTAAGGCGCAAAAAGACGGGTTTCTACATTGTAACAACCAGATATATTCTAATTGGCATAGCTAAGATATTTTTCTTATTTATACTTAAATTTACTATGCCAAATAAGTTGTGTGGTTTTTACAACGTAGATGGGAACGAGATTTTAATTTAATATTCGTAGTTCCACAACTTGTTTAATATATGCCATCATTCTAATAAATATGTTCCTAACATTTTTGCGAACTTTTTCCATACTCAGTTATGTGTTTTTAACAATGTGAATCTCGTCGTATTTGATTGTTAGCTAACATCCTTTTTCAATGTATTTATGAATGGGGTACGTTACTTTAAAGAGTTTTAACGGATAAATAATGGTCTTGTTTCTTGCAGAAGATTGTAAAATCGTTAAACTTTGTGACAGAAAACATTTACTTTGCGATTTTGGGCTGAATAAGAGTGTGTTAAATAACAGTATCTTGATATTAATGTGCAAATTATGTTATTTGAAATTATTTGAATACATGTAATTTGAATAAGGATTAAAAACTTTAGAACGTATGATCCAAAATACAACATGCATGTAATATTGTAGTATGTAACGAAGTCGGTAAATACAAAAACAATAACAACAACAACAACACAACAACAACAACAACAACATATTTTTCCTTTCTGCTTAAATGAAAATAAAGCGATCGTAACAGTAAAATTAAAAGTAACAAACGAAGATAAAACTTGACCTTAGCTTCCGAATGAAAAAGTCAATGAGTTTCGTAGATAAAAATGAATTTATGATAACGTTCATTAAAACAAGAGCTTAAATAGACGTCTAGCCAATCAGAAAAAACATTAACATCCAGGCATTTACTTTCTCGCAAAATACCAAGTCCCTTGATACATATTTCTGATTTTCCGATTGATATACATGTATAGAGAATGCATTGTTGGTGCCGAGATGGAGAAAGTTTATCCGATAAGGCTTAAAAAAAGAAAACAAATCTTTTTCGGGCCGAACCGGATAAACTTTCTCCATCTCGGCACTAACCATGTATTCGATTTATCCTGCGTCATGCCGTTGACACATTTTATCGAAGACAAATGATAAATTGGCATAAAAATTTAATTATTCTTGTCGAGCCTCCTACATGTACACAACATTCCAGCCCACCGAATAACTACGTAAAAAATAGTTCCACTTTACACGGTTCCTTTTAATACTTTCCTATTGAAAATGTGAGAAGAAATAAAAAACGAGAATGTGAAGGCGTATAGATACACTATTTCCTGTTGACCGGAGATAGGAAAATTTATTCGACCCTGCTTTATTAGGTCAATGTTTGCAACAGAGGCAGGATAAAGGATGTTTTGCAATATTTCACCACTCCTTGTTTCATTTATTTGTACTAATTCTTAAAACAAAACTCTTCTTTTTGATAGCTTTTTAGATTTTAATTGTTTTGTATTGCAATGTGTCGCCGTCTTTGAAGCGTTATATCTTTCACCAACCAACTGTTACAATAATATCTTGTGTTTTTGATCTTCAAGTGCAAATTATTGATTATTGCTAAAAAAAGGTATGCGCATGGCTCACAGAAGAGATTGATTGAATATCTTACCAAAACTGAAGAATGAAACAAAATGCCCATGAATGAAGAATAAAATCCTATAGTTTACATATGTTGATAGTTATTATATATTTTCAAAAAAACATGAATACAGTTTGTTACCAAGAGGCCAATGTGTATGATTTAGTTTTAATGAAAGATAGTGTTGTGATAATGATAGTGTTCGGTTATAGTACTAAACTCAATCTTCTGTTTCAGATGTTTTCTCAATAATGGGGACCAGACGACTCTTCTACGGCGCCCTCTCCGCCAGCTTTCTCTTCACTGTTCTAACCATGCTCCAGACGAACATCTCAATGCGCATGCGCACACTTCAGTCTTCACAAGATGGCAACAACCGTGTGGTGACGTTAGAGAAAAGCAGAGAGGTTACAATTCACCAGAGACAGCAAGAGGCAGCTATAAATCTAAATGTCCATCTAAACGTTTCATTGGAAAACATACCTGAAAGTTTATGCTTGTTTCTGAAAAACAGGAATCAAGAAGATAAACTGAGAAATGCGAGTATTTTGAACATGCACACAGTCGATTCAACGCCGAAAAACAATCACAAAATAGTAGAAACCGACAGCTTTCTTACATTGTTTGCCACTTGGAAAGCAGAAAATGACACCAAAGAAAAAATCCACAATTTCACATTTGTCAACTGGGCGCGTATGAAACCTGCCGTCAACCCAGTTTTGTTTACTGACTCTCCAGTCCTAGCCGCGACAGCGCGTGAATATGGATGGAACGTGCTTCCTTTACCAACAACCAACGTGTATGGATTACCAATTTTAAAACTCATGTTCTTAGAGGCAATAAAACAATATAATTCTCACTTTTACGGCTATGCAAACTCCGATATACTTTTTACAAATAATTTGATATTAACTTTAGCTTCAATTTTATACCAAAGCCCTCACACAAATTATACCCTTGTGACTGGTCTCCGCACAAACGTGTACAATCTCAACGAAACGGAATCCGCTACGTCCGTTAGTTTAACCATGACGGCTGCCACTAGAGGTCAGGTATTCCAACCCTCGGCGGAGGACTATTTTATAACCACGCGGGATTACCCCTGGGACAGTTTACCTGACTTGGTGGTGGGGTTTATAGCTTATGATAACTATCTAGTCCTAAATGCGAGGTACCAACATCATAATGTCATCGATGCTTCAAAAACCATACTAGCCATTCATCAGAGCAATGGCCTGGACGTATTTGAATCTCACATAAAACTTAACGCGGATTATAATAAGGTTTTGCTTCGAAAACTTTGGTTTAATATAAATCCGCCTTACATCAAAGGCTTCTTGAGCTGTATAGAAAAATATGTGGACGTTGTTCAGGATATTATAGTGATAAAAACTAGAACACCACCCAACGACTGTAAATTTTAGATAAAACGCCTGTTTTAATCGACGATAAAACAGTTGCCTACATAGTATTACCTAAGGTATGGCTCAACTTACCGTGACACATACAAAAGGGTATACACTGTTGGTATAAGAAGCATATTTTCTTTGATAGAATATGAGACGCGTTGCACGCAATTGCAGTAGGACATGCGGATGATGTAGCTCAATATAAATTCATCCGTCCAATCTACGGAGGAGTCATAATGAACGCTAATGAGACCACGAAACCTTGCATGACGTGATAGCATACAGGGTACCTCCTGACCAAACTGCGCAAAGCCACAGTCGGGCCTGGAGCTACGATGGCCCCCTAATTATAATATCAATTTTCGCTCGACGGGGCTCATAAGTAAAGTTTTTCGCTCAATTTGATAACAATTGTTGTTTATTTTATTTATGCTGCAATTTTGTAAACGTGTCAATTCTATCATGTAATGTTATGTTGTGTCATTTCCTTCTATTAACCGGTAATTGTTTAACTTGTTCAGTTATATGCCCATATGTTTATTTAGATCTGTGACATTGCAGCTAATATTTCATCGTATCAACTTGATTCCATTAGATATTTTATAGTTCAGTACTCATACAGTCTAAATTTTATACATAACGCCTAAGCATGAGTACACCTGACGTGTGAAGATATTATTGTATACGTGTCCGTTCAGGTGACTGTGCGCACACCACGTGACGCATGCATGAACCTGTGGGACCACGCCTACTTCTATACTCTGCTTCAACCACATCATTGACCATACGTTGTCGCAAAGGATGTATGCCTTATTTAAGAACATTAGTTTTATGATCATCAACAAGTATAACGATCATTATTGTCATTATTTAATTATACATTATATTTATCCGTATGCCTGTTCTTAACGTTTTGTTATTATGCACATATGTCGAGTACAATCTTGTGTAGTTTATGACGTATCATTTTCCTGGTACCGATAAGCTAATCGCTACGTGCATTAAAGTCTTACAACCATAACATGGATGACGTGTTCGTTGTTAGTATACCTTCTACCCAAAGGATTGATATGAACGAGCCACACGCATCATTTTTAATGAAATATTGTTTCAAAACCCGTCCATACAGTGATGTCCATAATACGGCCACCTTGCGCCACCTCTTGTTATCTATTTTGTGATAGATCGTCAAGAAGCCAATGTTTTGTGCATGCATCAACTTGTATATAATGAAAGTATTTGTTTGATGTCTGTAGCGATTTAATTGGGTGGAAATTCTCTCGCTATACAGGCAGAAAACACACACATTAATTTCCTTAAAACAGACTCCACCATGTAAAATCTTAAAATCACGTTTCCAAATGAATCGAACTACATGGCCCAATTTAAACTTATGTGAAATGTCTTAAAAATATAACTACTCCCAATCTGTTCAAATCTTCGTTAATTTCAATATATAAGGTTCCTTTCGCCACCTCGGAAGTAGCATTGGCTCATTTGTTGATGCATCTCCAAAAGAGGTGGCGCCCATGATTAACGGTCGTGCATTACAAATGCTAAGTTCAATTCTCTACTTAGGAATGGAATTAATACTAGAAGCCATAGGCATAAAAATACATGGTTAACCCATTTATGCCTAGCGTCTAGAAAAAAGGCCTTGGCAAACAGCGTAGACCCAGATGAGACGCCGCATAATGCGGCGTCTCATCAGGGTCTGCGCTGTTTGCTTGAAGGAATTTCTGTGAGAAATATTCTAAATATAGAAATAAGTACACTTTGACATCACTTATTTGGAAATAAATTGATCCTATTTAGAAGGATGTGAGAGTCCACTAGGCATAAATGGGTTAATTATAGACGCCTCGGACTGTATGTGCGATTGCTTATATCAATTATAGATTGCTAAAATTCTGTGTATAGACCTGTGTTCTGCCCAATTTAAGAACTAACGTGCTTAATACGTGATACGATTTAGCAGTCCTTTCGTGCATGAATCGTATTTTTACAGAACGCGACTCAATTCTATGTATTTTTGTATATCATGTCATTTGCAACATCCATATTTTCTTCCATTTCAAATAGCCTTGTATTGTGTTTGCTCTATGTTTCTACAGTTAGCGCGCGCTTCTTAAGCGAAGATGATTAACTTCCTTATTACCGATAAGAATAGTTTCGACAAAACCGAAGGATACATTGAAAAAAGTGATCTATTTAGACTTTTACCGAAACAGATGACATATGAAACAAACGCTACTATAGAATGACCTTATCAATGTAGAAAACATCTCGATGGGTTTTAAATGTCAGTATGTTTTCAACCAAAGCACACATCTTGCCGTTTGCTATCATTGCATTGCGGAAGTGGTTGTGTTGTTTCTTTGTCGCTCATGCGGAAAACTGACATTCTTGGGCTGTGAGTATGTAATGCGTTCATTTCTGATGGACAAACTGAGATACTTAGGAGATCATTCATTTCTGATGGACAAACTGAGATACTTAGGAGATCATTCATTTCTGATGGACAAACTGAGATACTTAGGAGATCATTCATTTCTGATGGACAAACTGAGATACTTAGGAGATCATTCATTTCTGATGGACAAACTGAGATACTTAGGAGATCATTCATTTCTGATGGACAAACTGAGATACTTAGGAGATCATTCATTTCTGATGGACAAACTGAGATACTTAGGAGATCATTCATTTCTGATGGACAAACTGAGATACTTAGGAGATCATTCATTTCTGATGGACAAACTGAGATACTTAGGAGACAGGGTTCTGATGGATGGAAAGGTTTTCTCTAACAACTATGTTATCACTCTGGACCAGCAGACGATTTATTCCCTAAATCAATCTTGCAGAGGAGTCCGGAGAAAGCCTATGCTTCACGATTGCTGTGTTATTCATTTTGATTATGTTGTTAATAATTGTTAAGTTGTATTGCGAGAAAGATCGGCGAGTATCTTGTTAGGATAAACTCAAATGGACCTCAAAACCCTTTCCCAATCAGAAGCAAAGTGAAAATGGCTTTTTGCAAACAGCATAAAACCAAAACAGCCTGCGAGTAACTCGCAGTCTGTTCAGGTTGTATGCTGTTTGCTGCTCACAAGTATCTTTGGGTTGGAAATAAAGCCTTAAAAACTTGAATCCAGTTAGAAAGGTCTGTAATTAAATTTGACTCTCCAGGAGACTACACATGCGTCAAAATACGTATTTAAGTGGTAAAGGGTAAAATAAACCTCGTTCTGAAAAAAAACGAGGCGTAATGCATGTGCGAGAATCGTCATCCGAGTTAAGCCTCAAAAATCCACACATGCTAATCCATAGACAATCACCGCTCTTATGGCATTTTTCTTTTAACCCATTTATGCCTAGCGTCTAGAAAAAAGGCCTTGGCATGATGCGGCGTCTCATCCGGGTCTGCGCTGTTTGCTAAAAGGATTTTCTGTAAGAAATATTCTAAAAATAGAAATAAATATACTAGACATCCCTAATTTTGGAAATGAATTGATCCAAATTAGAAGGATGGTAGAGTCCACTCGGCATAAATGGGTTAAAGTTAGCCTCTTTGTAGCGGAACTAAATTTTAGCCGGAAAGTGTAGTTCCTAATCTAAGCGGACAATAATTACATGCATGATGCTCCGTTTGCCAAGTGAGCGGCTCGTAAATAAATTTTTAATCTCGTACGAACGGAATTCCGTGTATGTTATATGGAAGTTATGGAGTAATTCAAATAATCTATTATTAATGTTTTGAAAATTGTTCTCACATAAAACCTAATACACTGGTTTGCGAGAGAAATTGCATAAAATTATTTACCTGTATCAAATAACCAAGGATTTCAATCGATTTTAATATTCACGAATCCAGTGACCTCAATAATTGGGCTATTTTGCATGAATGTTTTCATGTAATAAAAACCATTCAAATGGTATAAATTTAAACTGTCTGACAAGACAATGGTACAAAGGCTTACACTAGGCAATTATGAGAAAACACATAAATGTAATCATTTATATACAATGAAAATTGGAATGGGTATAGCCATATCACAACTTATACGAAATATCATCGATAAGTGTTTTTTTAACTCTCAAGTGTTCATTCTGCACATATTTGAAATTTGATCAGACCCTTTTGCGTAAATGAATTTTCTGCTGTGGAAAATTGCAGTATGTTATCGCCATTAAATGTTTTTGTCGAATATTGTTTGCAAATATTATAATTGAACCAAAGAATAATTTGGTGTTTGTAATTTTCACTAACTCATTTTTATCAACTAAAAGGATCGAAGCAGTAAACCAAAAGTACAATAAAGAACAATAACTACAGCTGGTATTCTTCTTTTCTCGTGTAAACATTTTCAGTGACATGAATGAATCGAGATAAAATAAACGACGTTCCAAGGGTGCCTACAACCGAAAGAGGGTGTTTACGTCACAATATAGTTACGTATGCAAATCCTATTTGATTTATTGTTAAACCTTCAACTGAAGTAAAAAATAAAATAAGCATTTTGTATGTAGGGACCCCCATAATCATAAGTTTTATATAAATATTACATAAAGAAACAAGAAAGTATGTAATATGACATATATTAAAGAGCTTGGCAAGTGTCACAATACTGTTTTTCAATGTGTTTTTCGGCTACATTTTAGTTGATTGTAACCTGTTATCGCCCAGTTTCCCTGTGTTTAAACATTCTGGGTTGATTTTGCTCATCAAAGTCCCTGGGAGATCTCTTGAAAGGCAAACTTTAATATCTTTTTGTTTTGTTTCAAACATAATTGTTTGGTTAGTAAAAGCATTCAATGAATTTTTTCAAAATACCAAAAACATGTGAACGAATGGACAGCAAATCGCTATAGAAATCATTTTTTATTAATCCTATACATGAATCGACCTGCCATGTTCCTAACTTGCATATATATCACGAGCTTTGTCGAAAACATGTCATGGCCGCTTGGTATCTGTGCATAAAAAATGCTTTAACATATGTAAGGATACCTTACCGTATCAGCGCTTTGCATTTTGCTTCTGCCGATTCCGTATTAGATTCTGTTGAAGCAGCGATGTTACAAGCGTTCGTCACCAGTAACACGTATTTAAAAAAGGCAATGTTATCACCAGGTATAATTGGATAAGATGTTTCAAAATCGAGAAAACTTTGACTGTTGCGATCGCGGGAAACAACTTTTAATGAAAAGGAGACCAGATATTTTAGCGAATTTACAAAAAAATAACATTTTGCGTTTGTTTAGAGTTTACGGGTGAGTGAAAGGGCGAGTGAAAGAACGAACGAATATATGATTTGGACGGAAAATGACAGTACCGATACACGGATATATCTTTTGTTTGGTCACAAATTTGGAAAATAAGGCATGTTATATGATGTGACATATGCACTAACTGCATACAATAATGGTTGCGAGGGATGACAATACATAAATAAATAAACTTTAAGGCCATAACATAAATTGATATGCTCGGAACGATAGAGAAGAGTTTAAATCGTCAAAATGATTTAAACCAAGATGTTTTGAAATACACAGACTTTATCATGTGAGTGAACTCACGCTCTCTTAAATCACTGTGCTGTAAATCTTAGTTATTACTATTGGTAAATAACAAACAGAAAATAACAATGTGGTGAAGGTGATAAGACGTGAAACAATGGCATTTACGGTCTGACTCACGACCGACATCTTTCGTAAGTTCTTTTAAGCTCTATTTTTTATTACGCGGTATGTTTAACCAGGCCCTTAACTTGACTTTGAAGATAAAGCCTTTCCTGTGCTTAAACCAGTACATGTCATCCCCAGTTCAATCAAATGACAGCAAGTGGAATGGCCATACAAATCTTTTTATGACAAATTGTCACTTTAGAAATGTTACCGAATCCTGTGTTGTTTTTACGAGTACAGAGAACTGTTATATTTAAACGTCGTCATAACAAATTCGACCGTGCCTAAAGAAATTGATACAGAGCGTACAGTGATATAATGTAGGGCTCACATGTACGCCTTGGACATACATGTATCTAATTAGGCAATTATTTTTGCAGGAATGCACTGTCCGTTTTCTTTGCCCCGAACTTCCCCCATCTGAAATGGGCTTTGAGACACGTTATAAAAAATACAATTATTTCTATTGGGTGTCATATAAATGAAAGAGATATGTTTAACGCTACAAAGACTTTATTCAAACCTGAACACTGCGTGGCATGTAACCTATGAAAGAATTATTATCAAGTTCAACATCTAGAACGTGATAAAATGTATTTGTTGCCTTTACACTATTTCTTTATAATTTTCGTATGCATTTCTATTGATAAGTTATTAATTTGAAGTGTGAAAACTATTTACTTTCTATTTCGGCTTCACATACACAAATATTTGCGTAACAAAACGAAACGTGCGAATGGATTTCGTCGGGTTAAGTGTGCGATTGACCGATGAAGACGTAGCTGTGGTTACCATGTGTAATGGTGACAATACGTTTACTCTGGATTACGTTCGAACTTGGAATCAAGCACTCGATTTCATTGACACGTGGGTAGTTGTGAGCTTAACTTTTAATCAAACGCCTGCTACTTTTGTGAACTTTCACTTTCGTTTTGACAATTATAAGGGAGGTAATTCTAGCTGTACTTTAAAACTACATGTTTATTTCCCTTTCGTATTGCCAATTGTAAGACAGGTAATTCTGGCTGTACTTTCAAACTTAATCATCATTTCACTTTCGTTTTGTCAATTGTAAGGGAGGTAATTCTGGCTGTACTTTCAAACTAATTGTTCAGTGATGTTCCCTACTTTGCCGCTTTTATTCGCTTTGAGAACAAAAACATTTCCATTTGTATAATTGAACAATCTTTGAGTGTTTAATTGTTACAATGATGAAGCCATAAAATATGAACAATTTCATTTCTCGATACACGTCTTGAGTGGTATTCTTTCTCGTCTCCTGCAAATATAGCACAGATAAACACAACGGCTGACTTTCAGCGACATACATTGGAACGCACCCATCTAATCGCACTGAGTTGTCAAGTAAACAGTTTGTCTCGACGCATGACAGTTTGCCTAGCTGTTACTTAAACGAATTGGTAGCTGGGTATTCCCATGTTTATACCACGCCGTCATGGGACCAGCAATAAGAAAGTGAAACACAAGTTTTGAAATTGTTGTTTTTATTTCTAAATTTGACTTAAATCATGAGTTCCTCTACCTGTTACTGACAAACTATTATCTGAATGCATGCAAATTGTTTGAGTGATGATTTATATCTGTATTTCAGTCATCCTAAAATAGTCGGCATTATTACAACAGGAGAAGGCCGCTCGTTCAGCACTGGCCTCGATGTGGATTGGCTGAAGGCTCAGACTGCGCAAGCTCTAGATGAATATCACGAAGCACTACACAAACTGTACAAACGGATTCTCGCCATTGGAATAACGACTGTAGCGGCAGTTAACGGTTAGCTCCCTTGCAATAATTGTAGAATTCCATAAAATTGTAATTGTATAATTCAATTTAAGAAATTATAAACACCATGGTGGCTGAGTGACCATTTATGACTGATGGGCATCAGACAGTTTTCTCTATAGAGCTTTCAGAATTGGTTAAATCCTCTATATTTGTTTTTTTGTTACTTTTTATTGACTTAACAAGAGGTGTGTTTGTAAAACACAATGCCCCCCCCCCCCCCCACTGCGCCGCTTGAAGCCATATATTTGACATTTGACCTTGATGGATGACTTTGACTTTTCACCACTCAAAATGTGCAGCACCATGAGATACACGTGCATGTCAAATATCAAGTTCAATATTGCAAAAGTTATGACCAAGGTTAAAGTTTTGATACATAATACAGACACACACATACAATGACAGACAGACAGGCCAAAAACAATATACCCCCGATCATTCGATCCGGGGGCATAAAAAGGACGTCAATAGTTAATTAGTCTAGCGCTACTAGTTCAGAACCTCGGCAAGATATCTATTTACACTAGATGCAATTTACGAACTTATTGCACCGGTGTTTGAACAGTGTCATCACGGTATGGTCATCTGATAATAACTAACTTACTTCCAACCCGGCGCGAACTTTTTAACGAAAGCATGTGTAGAAGTTTTGTTTAAGGTTTATATGAGAGGAAGCGAGAATTCAATACTAGTTGACGTGTTTCAATGTATAAACTGCCGTTTTAAAATCTGCGCTTAAGAAACGAGATGCACGACCCCAATGCTATGGACTGATCATTCCAACGGATTATGCAATGAATCAGGTTCAGTTGAGCCTCGCTCTGGGAAAATGGGTCTACATGTATGTGCGTTAAATGTCGTCACATATTAACCTGTGCAATCGGGGCAGGATAATAAGGGACGACATTTTCCGCTTTAATTGTATTTTTTGTTTAAAGGAAGTCTCTCCTCTGCTCAGCGAACTGCACAAGCTTATCTGGGATGATACTGCATTTTCGTTTAAGAGAGACTTTTTTATCCGAGAAATAGCATTAAAGCGGACAGTGTCTTTACGCACATGCATTAAGCCTGGTTTTTACCATGATTTGTATTTGTTTCTCAGCAAACTGTGAATATAATTATAGTATTTTGTAATATTTGCACCTCCTTTTACCAGTAGCATAATGTTCGGAAATGATTTAATACGAACAAGTTTTTAAAATGTTCATCCCGGGGAGTAAATAATGTGTTATATTATTTAAATGTGGATTAAATTTGAAAACATATTTTAGCGAATACTTATTTAAGATTTTACCAAAACCTGTTCAAAATATTTTTTGTAGGAGAAACCGGTTTTTTCAATTCCTAAAAACTGTAACTCTACC
Source organism: Dreissena polymorpha (assembly GCF_020536995.1). Classification (NCBI taxonomy): domain Eukaryota; kingdom Metazoa; phylum Mollusca; class Bivalvia; order Myida; family Dreissenidae; genus Dreissena; species Dreissena polymorpha. The sequence continues at coordinate 7,679,957 of NC_068363.1, read as the reverse complement.
TATTATCTGTTAAATATTTGCCTCGCTCTGTGAAGTCGTCTAAGAATAGCCTGTGCAGTCCGCACAGGCTTATCAAGGTCGTCACTTTCCGCCTCAGCTGGATTTTCTTTAAGAAGCTATTTCCTTTAAAAACAATCCATGAAAATATAATGTACAGCCTTATCTGGGACGACACTTTTCGCACATGCACGAAGCCACGTTTTTCTAGAACGAGACTTATATTTAATGACACATTACTTATTATTGCATAAACTCTATCTATAATGCCCTCTGGCGGGGTGCAGAAACTTGGCAAAAGGAGGGCTTGAACGGGAGAAATCGTGTATTAACAATGCGATTCACGTGCCGTTCAAGCCCTGTTATGTGTTTTTCATATCCATAATCTGGTCCACGCGCAGTTACTTCCCTTCTCCAGCCTTCGACGACTTTCAAGCATAAATGGGGAACTGAATAAGCACCAGTTTCCTCATGCATGCAGGGATAATGACTATTTCAATCCACTTTTCAAGTTATACCATCTGCACTCTCTTGACAACAGCTTTATTGTATTGGCAACGTCAATAAAGTTAAGGTTATTTACTCAACAGTCACCACTTTCAAAAGACTATGCTGTAAATGTAAGTGTTTATGTACCTTCAACGTTCCTGCTGTAAATTCCATAATAGTTCCTCATTTTTAACTTTTCGCGGCTGTATTTCAACTTTGCATTAATCCACTGTTTAAACACATTTTAAATCGAAAACTGCCTATCCAAAGGTAAAGCTCGTCATTTCGGATGATGACCGAGTGAGGCATATGTTAAACACAACCTTATACTGTATTGAAATAATCGAATTATGTTGTCGATGTCGAATGAACAAAACATATTGATTTCACTGCTAGTTAAAATTATTTTGGTATGTGTGATTTGTTTATGCAATAATAGCGAAAATACACATTTTCTCGGATATGATCATCTGCGGGCGCTCTCAAAATCCGTTCCTGCCCGAGTGCCCGCAGATGATCATGCCCTCGAAAACGTGTAGTATCCCTATATTGTCACATACACGTCACATTTCTTCACGTTTACTCAAGGTCACGCCATAGCGGAAGGGGCGTTCATAGCGCTCGTTCATGACTTCCGATTGATGCGCGAGGACCGCGGGTGGGTCCAATGGCCAGAAGTTCACATGAAACTTCCCTTCACGAAGACTATGGTTGATATTTTTAAGTATGTTACTCATTATGATCCTCTAACGCATTCCGGTCATATTTTTGTAACATTAATTCTATGTTTTGTTACAAAGTTCCACTGTTATGTTAAGCGCTATACTGAACATTTTGAACAATTGAAGTAAGGATACATCATAATAAATTCATATGTAATGACAACTAATTCCATAAAATGTAAGGGTTATTATATGTATATACCCGATTTCTTAAAAACACGGTTGTAATAAAGGACCCGTATGTTTTGTTTGGCGGCAGGGTCAATAGTTTGCAGCAGTGCGCTTTAATTAAGAGCGTGATTCTCGCGATCTACCGGTACTTTGTTTCTCCGATGCGACAAAACACCATTTCTTAACACGTATCAATTAATAGCCGGTTTTTGAATGTTTAAATTTGATTTTAAGAATATCAAATTCATTGAAAATGTATGTTTTTCTTACAAGCAGTTTGCTCTGATTGTTGTTTGTTTTCTTTTCTAGATAGTACGCTTTAATTTGTATACGCCTACAATGTTTTACTTATCAATGTTCGTAAGTAAACAATTGGTTTTGCAACTAGCTTCCATCTTTTAATATGTTATTCTGCCGAAAAATGCTGGTCGTTATAAATTGTTAGAACATTTTATTTTTTATCTTCTACGCTTGACTTCAGATTAAAGGTACCTTGTGTGATCTCACAAAGAGAAGCGCTTGTTTTCGGCAAGCGGCTTGATGCCAAAAGAGGCGTGGCTCTGGGAATCATTGACAGGGCGGTACCAGCCCCCTCCCTGATGTCAGAAGCACTGGTTACTTTGCAGAAAGCCCGGGGGAACATGAAACTAGACCGGCACTTTTTCGGAGTGATGAAGGAAGACTTATATACTAATTATATTCGTAGAGAGAGTTCGGCTGCTAAGTTATAGGCATACACACAGCCCTCGTGCTTGTACACTTTTGTCACGATTAATGTACGTTTTAACGTTAAACGTTAAATATTTAAAGACGCCATTTCACCGCCGTAATGCGAATGAAATAGAGTGTGAAAATATTTCTTAAATACACGAAATGCAAATATCACCATGTCTATGATATTTTCTTCATCTAGATTTACACCTTACTGACGTAATAATATGACGTCAAATATTAAATAATTTGCATCTATAAATACTTCATTCTGATTTGTTACTTGTTCCATAGTTACGGTTAATCTGAAAATCTAAGTTTGATAAGAACAATACAACCAGATATTATTTCAAGCAGTTATTAACATTTAATGACAATCTGTCTTATCATCGTCCATGAAGTGCTGGGATTTCACTCCGAAGGATTCAAGCGTCTGGTAGAGCTTGTCGCGCACTGACTGGTCAATCGATGACTTCCGGGCAAGAATCCAAGCAAATTCAAGATGGCTGACACCCACAATGTCAACGCAGGAGAAGACCAGTGTGTATGTCTCGTAATCGGTGTCCACAACCCAATAGTCCGCGTATGGGGCCGCTGTATAGGAAATACGTGCGATTAAACTTTTTCAGCGTAGCTGTCTAACCCCGATTTTGACATTTATTGACAAATTATCTACAGCCAATAAAATACGAAAAAACGAAATACCCCGCTAGTGGATCCGAATGAATAAGCACGAAGAATAGATTCGCAAATCTGAGAGAATTTCTCAAAATCGTGGACTTTACGTATCTCTGATGATTCGAGTTCAATGAAAAAGCAGTAGTTTATCAGAACTATCTCTTAAATGGCTTGCATTTCTTTAATGTTTTAAGGTTCGAGCTTAACACGAGAAGGCTCTTTGTTCATTCGATAAATATATTTTCATACAATGAAGTTATTTTCCATTTTCCATTTCTATCTTTTCTGAAGCGAGGCATTTTTGTATTCGATTTGCAATTCTTCATGAGAATTTATTGGTTGTGACTTGTGATATTTTGTGATATAATACAAGTATGATAGGGCTTAGCAAGCCTTAGGCAAAGGCGAGACGTGCCGAGCCGTTTTAAACGCCAAATCGGATGAGTCTAATAGCACATGACCTCAAAAGTCAAACAGTCACCATTCATATATTATCTATAGAAACTGCCTATTGTATAAGAAAATGCATAGTTTTTATAAACATACCAAACAAGTTACCGGCCACATATTCTATTTTATCTAACTTTTACAGCGAATTCGTTTGATTAAAGCCCCGTTGATTAAATATCATCTATAATCAACGGCAGGAAATGACGTCAATATTTTTACGAAATGACGTCATAAATCCAGCGACATTATCCAGTCAAACTAACTTTGTTTAAACAAAAAGGTTTACAAAATAAAAAGTGGGATAAATAGAATAATAGATTAGTGTTGATTATAGTTGAGGTTTATCATGCTCGGCACGAAAACGAAAAAGCACTCGCCAAGGCTCGTGCTTTTTGGTTTCTAAGCCTCGCATGATAAACCTGATCTATTATCAACACTAACCTATTATTCTCTATTATCATGGCACGTCTTTCAAAAATATTGTCTGAGAAAAAGTATTTAAAAAAAACAACGCAACATGCAGATACTAATTCACTATATGCAAATCACGTCTATATTGATCAATGTGTATTGAACATTACAAGTACGAAATAGTTGTAGATCAATTCATAGATATTAAGATTGAAGCACATTTCATATCGATAAACCATAAAATGAAACGGAAAGTTTTACTTTTCGTGAAATTAAGCAAAATCAAACTTTAATGACATCATTTCGTTTGTTAAAACACGTACACAGGGTGCAGGATCACGTGACTATGTGGGGTTCCCAAGTAAACGATAATGGATTTAAATACACCGGCAAGTGGTGCTTTTTTTTTCAAATAACTTTTTTAAACAACTATTCTTAAAAATTTCAAATAGTGCATAAAATACAGATTTTTATGCTGCTTATGGCAATATGAAATACATCATAATTACATTATTTAATCAGCATGTGTTCTTGTTAAAAATTATATGTGCACTGCATTAATCTATACGGTTATATGCTTCACGCAACGTGAAATTTTTTCACCGATTTCTTGTTAAAAAATTATATGTGCACTGCATTCATCTATACGGTTATATGATTCACGCTACGTGAAATTTTGTCATCGATTTCATACGTATTCAAGGATTTATTCTTCTGCCTTAAGATATCGGCACAAACTGCAAGAAAATCTTTCTTGTATGCACCAAACATTTTTGCAGATGAATTTCAATAGCTTGAGATATTTGCAAAAATAAAATTCTTAACGGTGTGTTTACATCCTGTCCAGCCCGTGTGTAAACCCCTGAAAGCCCCGTTGATTCAGCGACCTGGTACAGCTAAGAAGATTTCAGTCTCCATGAACAGTTGAGGAGAAATAGGTGATATGTAAACACTCATCCGAAAACTCAACATATTCATTCATTCAGATCAAAAATTATCACAACACTTTCTTAACAAGTGAGTCTTTCATCGACTTTTTACGCAATGAAACGATGAATGAAATATTGAAATGCTGACGAACATCTGTGGAGAAAGTTGGGATGATAAACTGGGTGGGAAAAGCAAACATTCAGGGCATGAATTTTCGGAGACACACACGGATTTAAATTAGACATATTGCTTCACCTAAAACCAGAATCGTTCAATTGTGTAGCAAGGACACAATCTACCAGTTGGATGAGGTATTCTCATGCTAGGGCGTAGATTTTTTGCGAAAGTTGTGAGAAATTAATGGCAAGCACATGGTAAACACAATTGCGCATCGTTTTGAGATATCTTGGCTTAATGCACGACAAGTTCCTCCCAGATTAGTCTGTTCAGTCCACAAAAGCTTAGCAGTGACTTAATTTTCCGACTTAAGTGGATTTGCTTTAGGGAGATACTTTTATTTAACACAAATCCATAAAAGCGGAAAGTGTAGTCCTTGAGCGGAAAGTGTAGTCCTTGAGCGGAAAGTGTAGTCCTTGAGCGGAAAGTGTAGTCCTTGAGCGGAAAGTGTAGTCCTTGAGCGGAAAGTGTAGTCCTTGAGCGGAAAGTGTAGTCCTTGATTAGCTTTTGCGGACTGAAGAGACTAAACTACGACGACGATTCACACAAATTCAATAAGGCGAGATTATACGATTTTGTCAAATATAAATGAATTTATATAAAATGTGTAAAAAAACTAATTATACATATTTTTCAATATAAATTAAAATAAAATTTAAGATGAACATGAGTCGAAAAATGCAAAATAAGCCAGATATTTATTCCTTAAATCGAATATGTCTGTACAGTCGAATTCGTCAGCATGTATATCATGCATGTACGGTGTGAATCTAAATATGGTTTTACGGATCATTTTAATTTCCTGCAACGATATCTATTCATAAGACACACGAACACTAACCCCGATCCTAATAAAAAGACGAATGCTTCGGTTATTGTAGGAAAATATTTACGAAATGTTTTCGTCACAATCGGCTCGGGCGCCGATTTGTCTTAGCTGCATTTTATGAAATTCGTCTTCAATGTTAAATTTGTCTTGCCTATTTTGTGCCATTGTTACAAATCTTTATCAATATATTACAATTTAACACATGTACAAATCGTATAATCTCGCTTTAACAGGCTGCAGGATCACGTGACTTTGTGGGGATCCCTTGTTTAACTTTATTAGCGGTAAACACGACGGTAAGTGGTGCTTTATTGTCCCCTACCGGTCACACCGGAGGGGACTTATGGTTTGCGCTCTGTGTGTCAGTCAGTCAGTCTGTCTGTCCGTCACACTTTTCTGGATCCTGCAATAACTTTATAAGTTCTTACTATTTTTTCATGAAACTTCAAACATGGATAGATGGCAATATGGAGATTATGCACGGCATTTCATTTTGTTCCTACGTCAAGAATTCTGGTTGCTATAGCGACAAATATTTTTATTTTTTTAAATTCTGACAATGGTGGAGTTTCACCGGTAGGGGACCATATTGCTTGGCAATCTCTTGTTTTAAATAACTTTAAAACAGTTTTTCTTACGAATTTCAACTAGTGCATAAAGACAGATTTTATGCTGCTTATGGCAATGTAAAATGCATCAGAATTTATTTATTTAATAAGCCTGTGTTCTTGTTAAAATTCGATTTGTGCTACACGGTTATGCTTCACACAACGTGAAATTTTATCACCGATTTCAGACGTATTCAAGGATTTATTCTTATACCTTAAGATATCTGCACAAACTGCAATAACAACTGTCTTTTATGCACTAAAGATTTTTGTAAATGTATATCAATAACGTGAGATATTTGCAAAAATAAAGTTCTAAACGGTTAAAATTAAGTTATCGAACCATGAATTAATATTTCAGAAAGTGCGTGGAGTTACTTTGTGTTACCGGCTTTTGGCAAAATAACAATATAATTATTGGGTCATCGCCTCCAATATTAGTGCACTGCACTTGGAGACTTTTCTAACGCAACACTTTTCAAACTTGAATACCACAGTAATGAGTTAAGATTTTTATTTAAAAATTCACATGTGATCATTTGACTATATTATGTTTACGATAGATAAAATTACGATAAAATCATTCACCGGTGACAATCAGGCGGTTTGTACGTGGGGTAGGTATGGTTTCATCTTTGTGCACGTGATGAAAATAGTGATACGCGACATGAATTCAATTTTATTTCAATTTCTTCATTTGAGGTGGGTTGATTCACCAGGAAAACATAAAATTAATTTAAAAAATCAATATGTCTCCTATAAAATTTCAGGAGTTAAATCGGCATGTTGCAGGCTACCTTCCCCACTTGCTGAAGAATCCGATCTTCACGGATGAATGATTTCATCGTTTGCTTGTTAATGCTGTAGTCAAATGATCACATGTACAATTTTAAATAAAAATATTGACTCATAACTGAGATATTTAAGTTTGAAAAATTCTGCGTTCGAAAAGTCATCAAGTGTAGTACCGCGCGCTTTATAATTCCAATGTAAGTCAATGTCATCATTCTAGGTGCGTTTTTACACCAGGACAACATAATATGAATTAGAAAAACATCATGGCTCGTATGAGCGCAATGTTACAAGCCGGGCGGTCATTAAGACGTGTAAGTTAATGCGTATTACTTTTCACATTATTATTTTACGATGTACGATTTTGAGAATTAAACTTTTTCAGTGATTTTTTTTGTTATGTTTGATATTTTAATGTTGATCAATTGCAATTAAGTGTACATGAAGTACTAGCTATTAGTTGAATTAGTCTCAGTCCAAAGTTCAACAAAATCCGTTCGAAAATACGGGGGTTATATTGATTTGAATACGTGTTGCGTTAGAAAAGTCTCCAAGTGTAGTAGCAATATAAAATTACTATTATTTAAAAGCCTATGTCAGAGATATGTTATGATGTTCGATCAGTAATAGTTTTCTGATACAATTCTCCCAGAGACCATATTGAAAACTCTGGCTTTGGGCAAGTATAAAATCTATTTTCAAACTAACGAATGTTTGCAAATGGGGGTTGCTAAACGCGAAACTATCGTCGACTCGACATATGCACATCTTTATCATATCATTGCGATTCAATCTACCAAATATGTCAAATATTTCGAGGATCTTTACTTTTATTTAGTAAATTGTACATATTGTTTGAAGCATGTTTATTTGAACTTAATTTGTATGATCATAACAATTATAATACACGCGAAATTTCGATTTTAACTGTATTTCTTATTAATAAATGCTAGTCGATCAATAAACACAGATTGGAGTCGCCCTCTGTGGAAACTGCGCTAAGTGTAATATTAGCATAAAGTATCGTTGTACTTTAGCCTGTGTAGTCCGCACAGGCTTACCAGGAACGACGCGTTCCACATGTATACGCTTCTTTGTTTGAAGAAAGTCTCTTATTAACGAAAATCACATCTAGGCGAAAACGGACCCAATGCATGTGCCTAAAGTGGCGCCCCATATAGGTCTTTAAACTGCACAGATAAATTAAGGAGGACGCTTTATGCACATGCATTCTGCCCGTTTTTCCCATAACGCGGCTAATAAAAAAAGCATTATAATTGAATCACGAATGTTTAAGCCCTATCGATTTAGTAACAACATTTGCACTTAATCTAAATGAGTCGTGTTCTGAGAAAACTGGGCATACTGCATGTGCGTAAAGTGTCGTCCCAGATTAGCCGTTGCAGTCCGCATAGGCTAATCAGGGCCGACACTTTCCGCTTTTATGGTATTTTTATTTTTAAGGAAGTCTAACCTGACCGAAAATCAAGTTAAGGCGGAATTTGTCGTCCCTGATTAGCTTGTGCGGACTGCACATACTAATCTGGGACGACACTTTACGCACATGCATTATGCCCAGTTTTCTCAGAACAAGACACAAATTGATCGAACTAAACCTACCTTCGTTGAACTTAACCTTGATCTTAGCCTTCACCTTGGGGTCGGGAATGTAGGCGTCACCCGTCGCATTCTGCTCGTGGTCTCTAAATGGAACATTGTTATGTTGAGTTGTTCGAGTGATGGAACGTTATTATGTTGAGTTGTTCAAGTGAAATCACCGAACCGCAAAGTAACATAAATGATTATAAGTTTGGTTGCTAAAGGTGCTGGCGTAAGCCTCTTGTTAAAATTACCTGGCCCTTCCTATTTGATCCACGTCATGCGAAAATGGGTATCGTGACATGAGTGACCAGCCTATTTCCAGACCCGTAAAGTTTCTATCCTGTCCGCATATGAGACCACGAAAGATGTGACTAAATGGCGGACTACGTAGCTGACGAGACCGAACGGATGCGCAGGCTGCTCGGTATTTACGCATGTCGCGAATGGCATGATACTCATTTTCGCATAAAGCGGCTAATTTGTAAAGTTTGCCCTTTACTAGCTAGTATTTCAGCAAGAGTTTGCTACACTCAAAGTAGTTTGAAGGTATATGTTTTTGAACATCTTGATAAAAATTGAAACAAAATATTCATAAATCGTAAAATAATAAAACGAAAAACTTTATTGACTGACCTACCTAGTGATTCTTTTGGAAATGATAACGCTATTACTTACTCCATATCAAGTGCCTGGTTGAACACCTGGAAGTGGCCCGACGGAAGTGACGTGTAGGTGGCGGAGTGGCACTTCTGGTTCGCTTCGAAACTCGTGTAGAACCGCGCTATCTCGTACCAGAAGCCGAAATACTTGGAAATATAGCGCATACAAATAATTAAGTCTCGTTGTGAATGTGCGTTTAGTGTCATCTCAGATTATCCTAAGCAGTCCGCACAGGCTAATCAGGGACACCGCTTTCCGCTTTTATTGAATTTTGGTTAAAATGAAGTCTCATCTAGAAAATTCAGTTTAAGCGGAAACTTTTGTCTGTGATAAGCCTATGTGGACTGCACATGCAAATCAGGGGCGACACTGAACGCAAATGTATTAAGTCCGGTTCTCCCAGAGCTTGGTTCCGTGATTGAAACCACTGAGTGATCGCCAAGAAAGACCTTCCTATAGATATCAGCTTGTGTTTTATTTGCGGCAAGTGGCCAATCTCAATAACCACGTGTGTCGAAATAATTGCCAATGTATGGGGAAATACGATTTCAATATCGCACCGTCTTACAAAGTACAAGGCACGAATAGTTCGCGTGAACTTGTTTAAAACAATCAGCGAACAATTATTAAGTTAAATTTGCAGATCGGCGCCTTTTCACATCAAACAGAATCGTAAAAACTGTGTATTTAATGTCGGAATTCTTGCCCCTTTTTATAAGTTTTCATATTGAATACCCCGCCCCAATAAAAAAAGATAAGCGGTCTCGGAAAAAACTGACTTAAAGCATATGCCTGAAGTGTCGTCCCAGATTATCCTGCCCAGTCCGCATAAGGTAACAGGGACGACATTTTCCGCTTTTACGGATTTTTCGTGGAAAGAAAGTTTCTTCTTAAGTAAATTCCAGTGTGGACTGCACATGCAAGTCTTGGACGATGCTGTACGCACGTGCATTATATCCGATTTGCCCAGAACTCGGCATAAAACTATTTTCTAGCATATGTTGAAAAATATATTGTCTCACACAATTGCAGTGCATTCAAATATGGCCAAATGCGACTCAAAAACATCAAATAACTTTTTTTAAATGACAAAAAATAGAGAACTTCACGTATTGTTAAAAACATATAAAAATATGAGCATGGACATTCGCGAAAGGATACAGTCAATACCTTGCTAGGTTCAAAGTCCATTTTCACGGTTACATTTGGACATTTCCCTAACACTGGCACCTGGCCGTATACTATGGACGCACAGAAACACAACAGCAGAAACGGAAGCATGGTTGTTTATTGACACACTAAAACCTTGGTGAAGGACTGCTCTATTTGTTTATGGAATCTAGGTTTGTATCGAGAACAGTAGATAAGGCACTCGTAATGTTACGAAACATGTTAATATATACAGTTTGCCGTAGTGACGTAAACCGTGAGGAATCTAGGCGTGACAATCGTGATTCGGAGCGAGACTCTTGTCGTTATCGTCCGAACACCAATGCTCGTCGTGAGCACGATAGGCGTGATAACGGTGACAGACGTGATACGAGGTATGACTCTCGCCAGTCAGACTAGCACGGGGACTACCACGGGGATCGTGATGGTTCAATGGGCTGCTCTTATCGTGGATGGTCTGATGGGCACAACCGTGATCGCAGATAGATAAGAGCCGGGTTTTGGAATGTGAGAGGTTGGAGAACAGACTGTTTTTCTGATTACTATGTTTTAAGATCGTCATGTGTTTTTAATTGTAATATAGATATTTTAGGAATAGCCGAAAGTCATTTAACTGGAAGCGATGTTTTACATCTTGAGGGTTTTACTTGGTTTGGGCATAACCGGAAAGAGATGCACAAAAACGCCAATGCCGGTCCGGGAGGAGTTGGTTTTTTCGTGTCAAACCTTTTAGTAGACGAATTTAATATAACAGTGTTGTGATAATTCCTGTGAAGGTATCTTATTGCTAAATTAGAACACAAATTTAACAATTATTCAATCATCCCATGCGTGTGTTACCTGCCACCTGAAAACTCATCTAGATATAATTATGACGTGAACATGTTTTATGATACTTTGGTGTCTTTGATTTACCAGTATAAAAATGAGAGTATTTTGTATCTATGTGGTGATTTTAATAGCAGATGTGGCGATAATAATGTCTTTATTAGAGGTATAGACGATGTTATTGAACGTGAAATGATTGATTTTAATATGAATAGATATGGAAATTTATTGATAGAGTTTCTAATAAATGGTAACATGTGCATGTTAAATGGTCGCAATAATACATGTAATGACTTTACATCCATATCATCAAAAGGTAAATCTGTTGTTGACTATTGTATTGTTAGCCATGAGAAATTATCGTCATTTGAACAGTTCACTGTTAAGAGAGTGTCTGACTTAATTAACAATGCTGAAATAATATCCAATGTAGTATCTAGTTCTTTCCCTGATCACTAATTACTGCTCTGGAATATTATTTTAGATAATTGTATTAAATCAGTTACTGTGAAGGCTCATTCTGTGTCAAGTTTTAAAAAGTTTGATGTAACTAATGTGCCAAATGGTTTTATGCTAGATAATGAAACTTTGCAGAATATAAATATTACTATATCTAAACTCGAGTGTAGTTTTAGAACACAGTCTGATGTTAATGATAACTATACTTATTGGTTTAATATAATCCAACAGAGTATGTCAAATAGATTACCTTGTAAAATCGTACAATATGGTTGTAAAAATAAAAAAGGCGTCCAGGAAAAGGTCGGATAAATTGAATACTTTATGGAACAATGTTTGTTTAGCAGAAAAGGAAAGGCTTAAATGTGATAACTACAGAGAATGAAAATGAAACTAGTCATCAAAATCTGCATGATATGAATTTTAATAGTCACATTAGTATAGTTGATGTTAAAAATGCATTGTTATCTGTTAATAAGGGCAAAGCTAATGGTATCGACAATATTCCAGTCGAAATACTTAACAATGATACTTGTGTTTCATTTCTTCATGTTCTGTTTAATATATGCTTTGATAACGGTATTATTCCCTCTTTATGGGGTAAATGTATTATCAAACCTATTCATAAATCCTCGTCATTAGATAAAAGAGACCCTTTGTCATATAAAGGAATCTCACTATCATCGTCAATGTATAAGGTTTATGGTAATGTTTTAAATAACAGGCTTAGTAAATGGTCTGAGGATAATATAAAAATTTGTAATGAACAAAATGGATTTAGAAAAGACAGAAGCACGACAGACCATATTTTATCTTTAACAAACATTATTAAAAGTCGTAAGAAGAAACGAAAAGATACTTTTCGCGCTTTTATTGATTTAAAAAAAGCATATTATACTATTAATAGGGATGTAACATAACAACATATAATGTTAAAAAAATGTTATTAGTTTTTGATTAACAATTTGGCTCGTAGGTCAACATAACTTCAAACCAATACACAACAGACATAACAAGTCCCAATGCAGATATGATATATAATGAAATTTAAATAATTGATTATATAAGTGTAATTCCAATTTCCCAAGGTACATAACGAATACAAGTTCGGATTGAATGTGTATCGGGGTTTGCATAATTGATTATAGAAGTGTTAGGTTTCATATTTCCAATGTGGTTGGTCCATAGAGAACATCTGTTTATATGGTCGAGTATGCTTAATGAAACGAGGTCTCCTGTTCCCAAAGGTTATTATCTGCACATGTTCATCACGAACATATTGGTCAAACGTGATAACTGTGTATTGCACTTTTCTGCTGTGACGTGTGATAGATGCATGAGTATCCATCCAATCAACAAGGGTTATTCAAGGGTGGGGTTTAGTGGATCAAGGGAAAAGTTCATTCAACCAATTAAGAATGAGATAGGAAATATCTGAATTGTATGTTCATGTACCTTGGAATAAAATGCTGTGCTTTGTCGTAAGAAAAAAAAAATCTAGAGCCGCGCTGTAAAATAGTGTTTCACGAACATTAGCAAGCGTTGTATTAGAAAACATTCAACAGAAATAAATCGCGATGAAAACAGAAATGAACTTTTTTGTTACTGTGTGTTCTGCACGAACAATTTGTAATTACGTCACACAGTATACGTCACAGGGATGTTTTGTGGCATCGTCTTGAAAATATTGGTATTACGGGTAAAATGTCAAAAGCTATAAAGTCATTGTATTCGGATGTAAAATCATGTGTTCGATTAAATTCTTTTGAAACTGATTGGTTTGATGTAAACTGTGGACTTCTGTATTCTGTCTTCTTTGATGTTTAATTTGTTCACAGATGATCTGACATTGTATCTTAAGTCTTTAGACATTGGTATAACTTTAGACAATTAAAAGATATGTATAATGTTGTATGCCGATGATATTGTATTATTATCAGAAACTGCTGAAGATTTGCAAATATTAATCAATGGTTTAAATGATTGGTGTAAGACTAATCATATGGTGGTAAATTGTCATAAAAGCAATATTGTCCACTTTAGACCAAATTCTACACCATGTACATCGTATAAGTTTATGTGTGGTATAAATCAACTTTCTGTAGTGGACAGATATACTTATATGGGTGTTGTTTTACATGAAAATCTTGATATGAATATTACTGTAAAAGCTGTTGCCCAGAGTGCCAGTCGAGCCTTAGGCCTGTTTATTGCAAAATGCAAGTCCGTTGCTGGTCTTCCATATCATGTATTCTCAAACTGTATGATTCAGTTGTATGGCCAGTTATTAGCTACAGTGCACCTTTATGGGGTTATCGGTCGTACTCTTGCATAGATGCTGTTCAACACCGGGCTATTCGTTTCTTCCTCGGGGTCGGTAAATATTCACCAAATGATGGAATTTCCGATGATATGGCTTGGAAGCCACCAATAGTTCGACAATGGAAAAGTGTCTCATTGCTTTGGTCGATATTGTCGTGTATGCAAGGGTCGCGGTTCAACAAAAGAGTGGCTCTGTGGGCACACGATCAATCAAGTCGTTCATGTAAAAATTGGATATACAATGTTACTTCTTATTTTATAGAAAATGATATGAATATGTACTGTAATTTAGAAATTCCTATACCAAGATCATTTGCTGTTAATATAGAAGCAATTACACATGAATGTTACATCAATAGCTGGCTTCAACGAATTAATAACGATATAGGTCCATCTGGCCGAGGACGCAATAAACTTAGATTGTATAAACTGTTAAAGTCTAGTTATAATGTAGAAGATTATTGCACTCTTACTTTACCATTATCTCATCGTTCTGCGTTTAGTAAATTTAGACTTGGTGTTGCACCAATTCGTATTAAAAATGGACGTTATGAAAGGCTTATAGAAGAAAATAGAACATGCCCATTTTGTTAATGTAAAAATGTAGAAAATGAACTTCATGTTATACTTGAATATAGTGATAATACACGTTTTCGAGGGCATGATCATCACCTGCGGGCGCTCGAAAAATCCGTTCCTGCTCGAGCGCCCGCAGGTGATGATCATGCCCTCGAAAACGTGTATTATCACTATATTCAAGTATAACATGAAGTTCATTTTCTACATTTTTACATTAACAAAATGGGCATGTTCTATTTTCTTCTATAAGCCTTTCATAACGTCCATTTTTAATACGAATTGGTGCAACACCAAGTCTAAATTTACTAAACGCAGAACGATGAGATAATGGTAAAGTAAGAGTGCAATAATCTTCTACATTATAACTAGACTTTAACAGTTTATACAATCTAAGTTTATTGCGTCCTCGGCCAGATGGACCTATATCGTTATTAATTCGTTGAAGCCAGCTATTGATGTAACATTCATGTGTAATTGCTTCTATATTAACAGCAAATGATCTTGGTATAGGAATTTCTAAATTACAGTACATATTCATATCATTTTCTATAAAATAAGAAGTAACATTGTATATCCAATTTTTACATGAACGACTTGATTGATCGTGTGCCCACAGAGCCACTCTTTTGTTGAACCGCGACCCTTGCATACACGACAATATCGACCAAAGCAATGAGACACTTTTCCATTGTCGAACTATTGGTGGCTTCCAAGCCATATCATCGGAAATTCCATCATTTGGTGAATATTTACCGACCCCGAGGAAGAAACGAATAGCCCGGTGTTGAACAGCATCTATGCAAGAGTACGACCGATAACCCCATAAAGGTGCACTGTAGCTAATAACTGGCCATACAACTGAATCATACAGTTTGAGAATACATGATAATGGAAGACCAGCAACGGACTTGCATTTTGCAATAAACAGGCCTAAGGCTCGACTGGCACTTTGGGCAACAGCTTTTACAGTAATATTCATATCAAGATTTTCATGTAAAACAACACCCATATAAGTATATCTGTCCACTACAGAAAGTTGATTTATACCACACATAAACTTATACGATGTACATGGTGTAGAATTTGGTCTAAAGTGGACAATATTGCTTTTATGACAATTTACCACCATATGATTAGTCTTACACCAATCATTTAAACCATTGATTAATATTTGCAAATCTTCAGCAGTTTCTGATAATAATACAATATCATCGGCATACAACATTATACATATCTTTTCATTGTCTAAAGTTATACCAATGTCTAAAGACTTAAGATACAATGTCAGATCATCTGTGAACAAATTAAACATCAAAGAAGACAGAATACAGAAGTCCACAGTTTACATCAAACCAATCAGTTTCAAAAGAATTTAATCGAACACATGATTTTACATCCGAATACAATGACTTTATAGCTTTTGACATTTTACCCGTAATACCAATATTTTCAAGACGATGCCACAAAACATCCCTGTGACGTATACTGTGTGACGTAATTACAAATTGTTCGTGCAGAACACACAGTAACAAAAAGTTCATTTCTGTTTTCATCGCGATTTATTTCTGTTGAATGTTTTCTAATACAACGCTTGCTAATGTTCGTGAAACACTATTTTACAGCGCGGCTCTAGATTTTTTTTTTCTTACGACAAAGCACAGCATTTTATTCCAAGGTACATGAACATACAATTCAGATATTTCCTATCTCATTCTTAATTGGTTGAATGAACTTTTCCCTTGATCCACTAAACCCCACCCTTGAATAACCCTTGTTGATTGGATGGATACTCATGCATCTATCACACGTCACAGCAGAAAAGTGCAATACACAGTTATCACGTTTGACCAATATGTTCGTGATGAACATGTGCAGATAATAACCTTTGGGAACAGGAGACCTCGTTTCATTAAGCATACTCGACCATATAAACAGATGTTCTCTATGGACCAACCACATTGGAAATATGAAACCTAACACTTCTATAATCAATTATGCAAACCCCGATACACATTCAATCCGAACTTGTATTCGTTATGTACCTTGGGAAATTGGAATTACACTTATATAATCAATTATTTAAATTTCATTATATATCATATCTGCATTGGGACTTGTTATGTCTGTTGTGTATTGGTTTGAAGTTATGTTGACCTACGAGCCAAATTGTTAATCAAAAACTAATAACATTTTTTTAACATTATATGTTGTTATGTTACATCCCTATTAATAGTATAATATGCTTTTTTTAAATCAATAAAAGCGCGAAAAGTATCTTTTCGTTTCTTCTTACGACTTTTAATAATGTTTGTTAAAGATAAAATATGGTCTGTCGTGCTTCTGTCTTTTCTAAATCCATTTTGTTCATTACAAATTTTTATATTATCCTCAGACCATTTACTAAGCCTGTTATTTAAAACATTACCATAAACCTTATACATTGACGATGATAGTGAGATTCCTTTATATGACAAAGGGTCTCTTTTATCTAATGACGAGGATTTATGAATAGGTTTGATAATACATTTACCCCATAAAGAGGGAATAATACCGTTATCAAAGCATATATTAAACAGAACATGAAGAAATGAAACACAAGTATCATTGTTAAGTATTTCGACTGGAATATTGTCGATACCATTAGCTTTGCCCTTATTAACAGATAACAATGCATTTTTAACATCAACTATACTAATGTGACTATTAAAATTCATATCATGCAGATTTTGATGACTAGTTTCATTTTCATTCTCTGTAGTTATCACATTTAAGCCTTTCCTTTTCTGCTAAACAAACATTGTTCCATAAAGTATTCAATTTATCCGACCTTTTCCTGGACGCCTTTTTTATTTTTACAACCATATTGTACGATTTTACAAGGTAATCTATTTGACATACTCTGTTGGATTAATGCCCTCTGGCGAGGTGCAGAAACTTGGCAAAAGCAGGGCTTGAACGGGAGAAATCGTGTATTGACAAGGCGATTCACGCGCCGTTCAAGCCCTGTTATGTGTCTTTCATATCCATTCTGGTCCACGCGCAGTTACTTCCCTTCTCCAGCCTTCGACGACTTTCCAAGCATAAATGGGGAACTGAATAAGCACCAGTTTCCTCATGCATGCAGGGATAATGTCTATTTCAATCCACTTTTCAAATTATACCATCTGCACTCTCTTGACAACCTCTTTATTTTATTGACAACGTCATTAATTAAATTTTAATTTATTTTGGTATGTGTGATTTGTTTATGCAATATTAGCGAAAATACACATTTTCTCTGACATGATCATCTGCGGGCGCTCGAAAAATCCGTTCCTGCCCGAGTGCGAGAGAAAATGTGTATTTTCGCTATTATTGCATAAACAAATCACACATACCAAAATAAATTAAAATAACATTGAAAACAATATATCTTGTTCATTCGACATCGACAAAATAATTCGATTATTTCAATACAGTTCAAGGTTGTGTTTTACATATGCCTCACTCGGTCATCATCCGAAATGACGAGGCTTTACCTTCAAATAGGCAGTTTTCGATTTAAAATGTGTTTAAACAGTGGATTAATGCAAAGTTGAAATGCAGCCGCGCAAAGTAAGAAATTAGGAATTATTTTGGAACTTAAAACAGGAACGTTGAAGGTACATAAACACTTACATTTACAGCATAGTCTTTGAAAATGTTGAGTAAATAACCTTAACTTTGTTGACGTTGTCAATAAAATAAAGAGGTTGTCAAGAGAGTGCAGATGGTATAATTTGAAAAGTGGATTGAAATAGACATTATCCCTGCATGCATGAGGAAACTGGTGCTTATTCAGTTCCCCATTTATGCTTGGAAAGTCGTCGAAGGCTGGAGAAGGGAAGTAACTGCGCGTGGACCAGAATGGATATGAAAGACACATAACAGGGCTTGAACGGCGCGTGAATCGCCTTGTCAATACACGATTTCTCCCGTTCAAGCCCTGCTTTTGCCAAGTTTCTGCACCTCGCCAGAGGGCATTATAGATAGAGTTTATGCAATAATGTAAAATATATAATGACTTAAGAGATAGTTTACTCTCG
The DNA here is from genome assembly GCF_020536995.1 of Dreissena polymorpha. Classification (NCBI taxonomy): domain Eukaryota; kingdom Metazoa; phylum Mollusca; class Bivalvia; order Myida; family Dreissenidae; genus Dreissena; species Dreissena polymorpha. The sequence continues at coordinate 7,661,308 of NC_068363.1, read as the reverse complement.
ACGGCAATTGTATGCAATACTAAGTTTACAAACTTATCAAAAATAGATCAATTTATTATGCTGTTCTCAAATAGAGACTTGATTAGACAATGTGCCAAACCCTTTCATGCAATTTTAAAAAGACGACAATTTTTACTTTGTAAATAATGTCATGTATGTTTTAGTGTAATATAAAATGTAATTTTATGTTAATGTAGCAAGTCAGTGCTATTCAGTTCATCTATGATCTGATCAGGAATGATATTCGATTTTTTTAAATGTATTTTATTGGCGAGATAGTGCTCCAATTTACAGCAATCAGTGTCTTAACATTGATTATTTGTATCGCTGTTTTTTAAAGAAAGAGTAGCACTTATTTTCTATCTCTTAGTATTGTAAAATAGTGATAAAAGAATGATATCATATATAATGCTATGCAAACTTTTGCAATATCTCATTTTCTTTTTCATAAAATTATTCATCACATAACTTGGAGTGTAGAGCGCCCCAAGTACCCGTTAAAAGAACCTTAAATTTATTGATACAATACGTGGTGACATTGATAAACATTTTAAACTTTAACAAAGGAATAAAGAAAATAAATTATTTGATATTTATAATACAGTCTTTTTACTACGTCTGCACGTTTTAATATTATAATATTTTAATTGTTCCAGTCTTTTCACGTCTGCACGTTTATAATAGTGTAAATATATAACACTGAGGAAATAATGATCAATTTTAACAAAGAAAACTGTCACCATCCTAAATGAAACGGGTCTTAATTAATACTGTAAAGAGGTTTTATACTCATCATTATAAAAATTGTTATTAAATAAAATCACACTTCCTTAAAGTGATATAATATCAATAACTGATATTGTAAAGTACAACTAAAAAGCAAAAAAGGTGCCTCCAGCGAACCACCCCAGGTCATACACGGGTACTCCCCGTGATGGTCCGCCAGAAACATACAAGAAAGTCTGCAGCTGCCCCGGATGATGGAGCTGAAGCACGTGAGAGCCTTCGGTACCACTCCTCACCCGCCCCAGCCCCACCATCCAGTTATGCTTGACATAAGTGTGAATATATACGCATTAATAGGAAAATTCCGAAAATACCTCTTTACTTAAAGAAAGGTTAGTACAATTTTCCTATGACCTACATGAGTGAAATTGAGGCAATGGTATGTCGTGATGAAACATGAGTGATAATGAAATTCAATGAATGAAATGAAATGGCCCCAAGACCGGGTTACACAGTATATGAAATTATGATTGAAATGATTCATATGAACACTGATGACAACAGTAATGAAACATACATAAATACATCGAAAAACCAACACATCACACAAATGACACTAAACACTATATCACTCTGTCGCTCTCCCTCTCTGATCCAGGATGGCAACCCGAGTAACAGCCAATAACGGCCCCGCAGCCGCCACCCTGAAATCAAAGAGAAAAAGCAAACAGCAGAAGAACATTCAGCAAATAATAACATATTATATATTAGCATAAACTGATGGATTCAAATCCATTCTAAATTCTACAGTTCCATTATTAACATCACAATAATCTCCCCAAACACGATCAAAGTTTTCAAATTTAAGTCTTCTTAAATCTAACAAAATTCGATACTTTAGTCTGTTAATAAATTTACATATAAGATCAAAAGGAGAAAACAGTGTTTTTTTTTATCAAATTTCACTTGATTTCTGCATTTCCAAATAATATTCCTTGATTCGGATAATAAAACTAAAAATACATAATTAATTTCCGGACCATATGAGTAATCAACATTGAGAAATTGAAATTGCTTCAAAGACAGTTTATGGTTATCTGCCGTTATAACATGCATTAAATATAATACCACTTTATTAATAGAAGTAGAAATAAAACACTGAACAAATAAGTGATCTATTGTTTCAGGCTTAGAACAAAACGTACATTTACTGGATTTAACCATATTTTTTTAGAATAAAAACTGATTTGTGAAAAGAGCATTATGTATCAGTGAAAAACAAGTATTCCTACATTCAGGATCAATAGCGCAAGAAAACACGTTTTTGAAAGAATTATCAAAATCAACAGATTTATAAATTCCAACACATTTTGGAACTTGATTCATAGATTCTATGAAATAATTATATATTAATTTAACTGGCCAAGAAGAATGAACTTGGGAATTACAATTCTCAACAAAATTATTGAAAACATTTAAACATTTTTCATAAAAAGGAGGAATAAACTCACTATGTGGTTTATTAATATCATTAAGTAAATGATTATAGTCTCTTAATTGAATGCCAATCCAATAGATAGCAAATTCTACCCATGGAGCAGGATGATTATTTATTATCTTAAAAATGTGACTTAAATAAAAAGCATTTATTTTCAAATCAATATTTGGAACATTTAGGCCTCCTTTTAAAAATGGTAAGTATAAAGTCTTTCTAGAAATGGGTTCGAATTTTCGACCCCAAATAAATTTAAAAGATAATCGTTGAAATAATGTGACATAATGACTAGGAACAATTTGAGCCTGTATGAAATATAATATTTTTGAAAAAAACAAAAGTATTTAAAATAGAACTTTTTCCTTTATAGGATTTACCTCTTGTTTCCCATAGATTAAGAGTTCTTTCAAAATTAATTAATAAGTCATTAAATAAATCATCATCAGTTAAATTATGACCAAATTTATATCCTAATAATAAACAATTTTTAACCCACGAAATGCCAAAAGGATGATCAGACCTTGATTTCAACTTCCCCAAAAACATTCCACAGCTTTTTTTAAAATTAATTTTGGATCCTGAAACCTTTTCAAAGTCTGAAACATGTTTAAAAAAGAAGGACATTGACCTGTCATCGGATAGAACGGCGGTATTGTCGTCCGCATATAACGACATCTTTACATGAAACTTTCCACCTGGAGTTTTAATACCGTTAATATTTTGATCATCTTGGATAACTTTAGCAAAGGGCTCTAAACATAAAACATATAGTAAAGGTGACAAAGAACAGCCCTGACGAACTGATCTTGTCAATGCAAATGGCTTAGAAATATATCCATTTACAATGACCGATGACCTTATGTCCTCATATAGGACCTTAATCCAATGTATAAAATTATCATGGAAGCCGAATGCTTGCAAAGAACTGTACAGAAAAGACCATGACACTCGGTCGAAGGCCTTTTCCTGGTCTAAGCAGATAAAACAAGCTGATAAATTTTTCTGCTCGACATAACCAATAATATTCCTAATAAGATGAACATTATCAAAAATAGACCTCCCAGGGATAGAGCAAGTTTGAGAAATTCCAACTATAGAGGCCAAAACCTTACTTAATCTGTTAGTTAAGACCTTTGACAAAATTTTCCTATCAATATTTAAAAAGATATTGGTCTATAATTTTTAACAGAAGTTTTTTCATTGTTATCTTTACAAAGAAGTGTTATAAAAGATAATTTTTGGGAATTAGACATAAAGCCCAATTCAAAACATACATTATATAAATCTAACAAAATAGGCCCAAACAAATGAAAAAACTTGACATAAATTAAAGAAGTTAAGCCATCACTACCAGGAGATTTGGTGTGATCCATTTGCTTCAAAGCTTCATGTATTTCATCTAAAGATAAAGGTGAGTAAAGAATTTCATTATCATCATTAGATACTTTAGGTAAATTATTTAAAAACTTTGCATTCAGGGATGTATCAATAGGTTCTTCAGTGTATAGATTTTGATAAAAGGATTTAAAAGCATCTAAAATTTCATCAGTGGATTTTTTGTCAACATTATTATCAATAATATGAGAAATAATTTTATCATGACCATTTCTAAATTCTTTTTCATGAAAATAAATATTAGAATTTTCATTGCTATCTATGATATTGACTTTACTTCTTATATAAGCTCCTTTAAAAATAGTATTATGCAAATTATTCAAATTATTTTTAATATCTTATTTCTTAGAAGGATCTGTACATACTTAATATTGTTTACCTAAATTTTTTATTTCTTTATAAGAGTTTTTATTTTTTTGATTTACTATAATCAATACAAAATAATTTAATCTTATCTTTAAATTCATCCCACCATTATAATGAAAGTTGGGTATTTTTTATTTCAATTTTAAAATAATATTCAAAAGCTGAACAAAAATCTTCATCATCTAATATGGAATTATTAATTTTCCAGTAAGACTTACCAACATTAATTATATCATTAGAGGAATCATTTTATTTAAATACTAATAAAGTCATGATCTGAAAATGAACATAGAGTGATTAAACAATCATTACAAGCATTAATTATTAAATTCCCTACATAAATCCTATCTAACCTGCAACTTATAACTTCATTATTTATAGATTTTCTACACCAAGTATATTGTTTTAAATCAGGATTTAACTGTCTGAAAACATCTTTTAAATTAAAATTATCTACTATGTTTTTAAAAACTTTACAACCTACAGAAACCTTATCAATGTTACCTCCTATTTTATCCAATTTAGGATTACACACAAAATTAAAGTCACCAATTATCATAAGATTATTGGATGACACTAAATATTTTTTAATAGAAGTGAAAAAATCATTCCTGTCACCAGGAGCATTCGGTGCATATATATTACATATCCTAAAGTTTTGATTAAATAACTGAACATCAACATAAATAAAGCGGCCATCATAATCAGTTTGAAAACTGTTACATGAAATATTTTTATCAATTATAATTGTACATACCCCACATGACTGACCATTAGAAAAGCTCCAAATATACTTATAATCATTAGAAATAAATGTTTCAACTTCTTTGGCTTTAAAATAAATATCTATATGTGTTTCTTGAATACATAAAATCCCAGGCTTATTTTTAATAATGTATTCTTTAATATATTGATGTTTAGTTTTGGATCTAAATCCATTAATATTTATACTATGAACATTTAAAGACATTTTTAAGTTTATGTTGTATTGTAAAAAAAAACAAATAACCTTCTGATGAAAATAAAATGTACATGTACACAGAGTAACACAAATACTCTACACGCATATCTAAACGACAGACATACGTATAAAGTCTTTGTTATTTTTAGAATGTTAAAGTTCAACAATAAGAACAAAAGTGACGACATCAGTGAATTACAACTGTATACACTATCCAAAAATAATCCAGTAGATAACATGTACAAACAAGATGGCTGCGCCTATGTATTAGACATCAACAGAAAATTTACTAAATAAATCATAGCAGACGCTACAAGGTTTACCAGTAGAAATTTAAAGCGAAGGTTTAAACTGCATGAAAATAAACGATAGATAGTAGAATGTACTTGAGGCGAGTTATACCCGTATTGGAAAATAAGACCTTTAGCAGACGAATTATATTTGTGATGTAAAGGAAACCTATAAAACTGAAAATGTTTTAAAAGAAATGTGTATGAGTAAGACATATATATATAGGGGGAGATATTTTTGCACATATTAGCAAATGTGCAGAGACAAAAGTAGAATAGCATAACATATTGAAACATGCATTTATTCGTACAATATAACAATAGATGATTTATAAGAATATTGGAAAAAGTGTATAAGCCATAGATTTACAGCGATAACTAAAAACACATATATATCAATGTACAAAGGAAGGACTAGAAGGGAGATAATTAGAAACGTTGGATAACGTTTAAGTAAAAATAACAATATGCACACATATGACCAGTACATGTATTTATATATACTGATTTCGAGATGTTTATCACATTTTGCGGGAATAGTGCAATATAATTTATATATAACAATGCATTTATATATACAGATTTTTACACTCTTTACAAGTATTACGGAAATAGTGCAATTTAATACACTAGAATAAGATAATGTATACATGTGTACACGCAGACTGTACAACAAAGTTACACAGTCTACATGTAAACCTGTGCTATTTTGTAGAAAGATCAACACATCATACACCAACATACATACCAATAACACAGTAAACAAAGTGCAATAATTATTTATAAAATAAAATATCTCATATAGCTCAGCACCATTAGCGGTTATATACATAATGTTTTAATATGAATATTTGTTACTGTTATAAATATGCAATGTATGTATATAAATGAGAATAAAGAATGAAACTATCTGGTAATACGAATTTGTAAGCCAACGACCTTTAATAGTGGCTTGTTGTTGTTTTTTATTTCATTTATTTTTACTTAGCTGATTACTAAGGATGATTACGGGCCTTTAAGGAATATTGACCACGTTGACTCATATTGTTTCTGCAAACGGGATAAGTATTTTGTACAGGAAGACACCCGTATTGAGCGATTGCCTAATCATAATTTAGTTGCTCACATATTTACCAATTAAATTTGTAGAAATCTGTATAGGCTCGACGACGTTCATTTCAAACTAGCGATATGTTTTAGATACATATACAAATTTGCTTTTAACTACTATTTAGTTAAAGCAATTTACAATACTACCATCTTGAATCATCCGGGGGGGGGGGGGCATGCGTATACCCACTTACTTTCAAGATAGCGTCGTTTTCGTGATTTTTGTTGAGGATTAGCGGATCGTTTTACCCGGTAAATCACTTATATTTATTTTAATCGGTTACGCCCCTTCGGCTATATGGTGTTTGTGCTTCCCAAAGTTTTTTGTTTCAACATCGCAGACGTCTGGATAAAACATTTTGAAGGAAAACCATTCACAAATCTGATGTCTATTTACATGACGTTCGAGAAATCTGGTGTACAAATATCTTTTTTTGTTATAATACCCAGTATTAACGAACGTCTACAGTAAGATAGAACTAAAATCATGATTATTTTATTTGCCCGACGCCGTTTTATCTCTGATAACTAATGTATTGCCCAAGAAAAATGGTTTAACCCCTCTTTTTGGAACTGATTTCCATTGAGCAAATTGTGGAACCTGAGTCCTCGTTTCCAAGTGACGGACGTTTCGTTCCGTTTGTCATGATGCTAGCTGCTCAAGTTTTTTATTTACATGAACCATTATATGGGTTACGTTATTTCCTCCGACGATGTCACTGCATACATTTTCAGGTGTATTCTACACTTTCATACACGATACAAAATCATTTGGGTCTTAAATGTCAACGCTAGATGTGGTCTAGTCACTCTAATGGCTTACCGGAAGAAGATGTCCACTACTCCTCCACGAAAAACACGAAAACGAGGCCATCTTGGAGTATGTTCAAACTTCCAAGTAACCTCACTGAAATCCGGTAAGCTCCCGAATTTACTAAATGTCAGAAAAAAAGAAACACTCAAATTATTCAATAGTTTCGCGTTTTGTTATCTACTAACAAGTCCCTTAATACAATAATATTCATTCTCACTGAAGTGTTGTCCTCTTATTGTCTTGTTTCTGGTTCATTTTGTTCGTTCACAAACAATCTTGAGGTCTGTTGTATGATTTGTTAACTCATCGGTCTATGCGGTGCAAGAACTGAATATGCGCTTATTGCGATTTCAAAGTTAGATAGCCATTCTTCTATGTCTCACACCACAAACCGTTGTACTGTAAGAAATACATCACATGAATCTAAAAACGCGTGTGTTGAACTGCCAAACGTAACAGAAATCCGATTTCTAATCACGTTATGCTTTTTGCGTTGTTTTTAAAATCTGTATTCTGGGAAATTCTCTTCGATAAGAACTGCGCTGTAAGACAGCCAGGCTACATAATATGTGCGTAAAGTGTCGTCCCAGATCAGCCGCACAGGCTTATCAGTGACGGCAATTTCCGCCTAAAATGGATTTCCGCTAGGAAGAGACTTCATTTAATCAATTAATACAATGGAAGCGAAAAGTGGCGTCCATGATTAGCCTGTCTGGGACGACACTTTACGCACACACATGTAGAATTGGATTTCGAATCTATAGCTGTTTATTAAATTGATCGTTACCACAAACTTCAGCAAATTAGTTGAATGCATATTTACAAAATTTACTTAACATTGTTTGGGCAGGACTTATTATGTGACTTTAAGTTTTTGAATTTTAATTATATAATATATTTCAAAAGTCATATACATCACCATTGAAGTGCTCTACACATCCTAATAAACGGCCCTGAAAATGACTTGTTCAGCGTGCGATCATAAGAGGTGATTTTTATGTCCCCAACTCACTATAGTGGGGGACATATTGTTTTTGCCTTGTCTGTTGGTGTGTTTGTTTGCCCCAACTTTAACATTTTTCTATAACTTTTGCAATATTGAAGATAGCAACTTCATATTTGACATGCATCTGTATCTCATGGAGCTGCACATTTTGAGTGGTGAAAGGTCATGGTCAAGGTCATCATTCAAGGTCAAAGGTCAAATATATAGCTTCAATGTGGCGCAGAAGGCGACATAGTGTTTCTGACAAACACAGATCTTGTTTTTTTACATAAAAATGCAGTTTGTTATAATCTTCATAGTTAATAAACCCCACAGTTTATAAAAAGTTTTACTCTAAGAACAATGTTTATATGTTTTATACTGATCACAAAATCAGAGACTTATTCGCAGGGCATAAATGAATATTTAAAGTTAATATTATTATTATTATTATCAAAACAGACATGTAATTGTCTGTTTTGAATTGTTTATTCTAAATTTGACAATTACTAATTGTAACACAATATAACAAATCATGTGTGTAGGATATGTTAACTATAATTGCTATCATGTCCTGTATGTGATCTACGGGTATTTCGAGTTCCTTAAGCTATTAAAAAGGTAATGCACTTCGTGATATTTCGCCTTATTTCGTAAATATTGTCGCACCTAATTTTTACGGATATGTGGATATAACTAGTCAAAACAAAGCATGATTCTGCTCTCAAACCCTCCTGTAAAAATAGAAAGCCTCCGTGGTTCGGAGATTGAGCGTTGGATAGTTCGACCCAATTCTACCGGGATAAAAATCTGCAACATGCAAACGTTCAATTATCAACTGTTTACTTGTAAATATTATAATAATTTCAGGCTTTTATAACAGCAGAGTGTTGTTTATTAATATTATTATTAATGACATTAAAAAACAGACGAATAATCTTCGTCTTTTTCATCATCATCATCATCATCATCATCATCATCATCATCATCATCATCATCATCATCATCATCATCATCATCATCATCATCATCATCATCATCATCTTCTTCTTCTTCTTTTTCTTCTTCTTTTTCTTCTTCTTCTTCTTCTTCTTCTTATTATTATTATTATTATCATAAGTTCATAACCGTCATTATTATTTTTATTATTATTATTTGTTTTATTAGAGCTATTTATTTTATTATTATTGTTAGCAGTTTAGGACAGTTGTAGATGAAATAAGATATGCTAAATATTGCAAAAAATCTTTCTGATATTATTCTCAACTTCATCATGATTATGGCAAGTTTTTTGCAAACTTATCTGCTAATAAAGTATTTGTTTCTATTATTTAATCAAGGATACATCATAGAATACGTAAATATTCAAAGTGTGTATTTTCTGCGGTGGATTGTTTTATTATTCTTTAAAAAACGAACTATAACTAAATTTGTGCATGTTTTTCCGGTGTTCCGATGGAATATAACAAGACCTACGTGTAAATAGTTCCATTTTTTCTACTTGTCACATTTACTACCATAAAAAAGCTTACTTAATTTAAATACTATTTTAAAACATTGTATAAATGTAATGTACAAACCTCACCGACTAATATAATAAATACTGGAACACAATGTTTGCATGACATTTTGTTTAGTTGAACCTTACCGTGAGCTCTATCGCAAACGGCTGGTGGGGAAAGACTGTTAATATGCGAAATGACTGTACGTTTACTTCTTCTCTCTGGATAACAAAATGCAATTCAAACAGTTGTTTGATTTACTTTGGTATTCATTACATATCTTCAGTCGACTACTGTAGACAAAACATCTATAAATGCCGCTAGAACAATAATTGATAAACACTTAGTATAAAATATTGGAGCTGTAAGAGACCTCGGTCATTGTGCATTGAATTTAGATGAGTCGTGCTCTGAGAAAACTGGGCATAATGCATTTGCGTAAAGTGTCGTCCCAGATTAGTCTATGCAGTCGGCACAGGCTAATCAGTGACGACACTTTCCGCTTTATGGTATTTTTAGTTTCAAGGAAGTGTCTCCTTACCGAAAATCAAGTTAAGGCGGAAAGTGTCGTCCCTGATTAGCCTGTGCGGACTGCGGCGTATTATCTGGGTCTACGTTGTTTGCAAAGGCCTTTTTTCTAGACGCTAGGCAGTATCAATAACGGAAATATTATCCATATTAATTAAACGTATATTTCTAATTTGTATCAAAAATTTATATGGGAGGTAAAATCAAGTACATGTAACTTTTATTATAAAGTCGGTGCAATATGTTACAGGAAACCGACTTATCATATGACATAATTACTATGCATGACTGCACAAACTTAATTATATTAAAATATATAAATGAGTAAAATGAGCTGTATTTTTTACGACTTATAAATAACGACTTGAAGTGTACCCGACCCCTATTTTAATACAATCTTAAATGCAGTCTTTATGCTTATAAGGAAAGATTCAAAGGCTTAATTAAAACGTATTTTTACGAACGTTTTCCCAACATTTATTTCCAGAAAAATGTCCAGTGCTTATTAGACCAACTCCTACCTTACTTTAGGTTAATAATGATCTCAAAGTGGTCAGTTCCTTATTGCAACAAGATATGTCAGCGTTTTTCACGTAAGTTGTCATGTTTGAAGAGTGTCACGCTGCCGTTACTAGACTCGTTTTACTGTCACCAGAGCACGTTTCGATATAAAGCCTATCTCCCGTATCAAACAAGTTCAGAAAGGTCGACTTCGTATCGAGTGCAAAAAGGTTTGTTTGTCTGTGCAGTTTGACCACTATAAAAAGGTTGTTATTACGCTAATGACCTGTTGGTTGTTGATCATTTACGCGCAACTGTTGTGTCTGTTAATGGCCATGTTCAATGTGGCTAACGTTTGTGATTGCATGATGGATACAATCAATGGTCGTTGCCTGTGAGTATATTTTTGGCGTAATTTACATACGAATTTGCACATCTTTTTGAATGTATTATTTTTTCAATTAACCTATTTATGCCTAGTGGACTCTCCCATCCTTCTAAATTGGATCAATTTATTTCCAAAATTAGGGATGTCTAGTATATTTATTTCTATATTAAGAATATTTCTTACATAACTCCTTTAAGCAAACAGCGCAGACCCTGATGAGACGCTGCCTTTTTTCTAGACGCTAGGCATAAATGGGTTAAAACAGGTTCAAAAAGTACTAAACTCCATAATTGTATTGTGTCAGAAGATTAAAACAACTGTAAAAAAATAATTATTTTACAATATTGTATAGAATACATTGAGCAATAAGAAACGTATTTGATATTTGTTTGAAAACACTTTTTTCATGTAGTTACCTCAAATTAATAGCATCCAAAAGAAGACAACAGCTGTACGAATGTTTTTCAAGTTAAAGGGGCCTTTTCACAAATTTTGGCATGTACTTAAGTTTGTAATTAAATGCTTTATATTGATAAATGTAAAAATTGGATCTAAAAAGCACCAGTAAAAAGCAAGAATAAAATTAAAGAAAGAAAAAAAAGTAACCCTCATCTGGTCTCGAACCACTGACACCTGGAGTTCTGGAGTAAAAGTCTATGGCTTTTACCACTCGGCCATTCGTTCTCACGTGTGATCACAGTTTATTTACAGTTCCTACTTGCCTCTTCACGAGGTCTTTGCAGCCCGACCTATAATATTATGGAGATGCCGGGCATTGAACCCGGGCCTATCACATGCAAAGCGAGCGCTCTACCACTGAGCTACATTCCCACATTTAATTTTATACTTTATGTAATCAATCCTCCTAGATTCATAAAATATAACGACAACAACAGAACTCTCCACTTTATTCAATCGTTTAACATTTCAACGCTCTATAATTTTCAAGGTATTAAAATCCGTCAAAAGATGCATATAATGGATATTTTATAGCATGGTAAGTATTCAGTATTACTATTCCTCACAAACATCATAACTGCAACGAACATTTGCGATTCTTATTTTCCATTGTGTCAATGTGTCAAAACGTGAAAAGGCCCCTTAAATATAAAATTGTGTCAAACTGTTTAACCGTTCAAAATGATAATTTTAATATTAATGTATTTGTGTCCATTTTGTACTTTTCTGACATGTGAATTATGGATTAAAGAAAAGTTAACGGTATTTCAGAAGACATCAGAGAGCCGGGCGGTGGGATAGATTGACATTCCTAAGATTGTGACATAATATAAAACAACCAACATGGTGTGTCCTATACATATACAACAATACTCAGTACATATCTTCATACTCTAATTTAAAACCCCAAACGATCAGTTACAGATTGCACAAAAAGCAGGCAAGTGGATGCATTAATATTACAAACATACTGCTGAATGTGTGCAATAACAAAAGCAACAGCAATACGCATTGTTTCAAGTCAATTGGGTACGCTTTTACTAATGCATCGGTAACGACAACGAAAAACATGAACTTGCATGATTTAAAGCTTTCACTAAATGGAGTTTGCGTATATCTACGTAGTGGAACAAATCCCAACACTGGGGTCAATGTATCTGTGCAACTGTTAGTTAATAGCGATGGTAAAGCATTCGCTGATCACACTGGGGGTCAATGTATCTGTGCAACTGTTAGTTTTCAGCGATGGTAAAATATGCGCTGATCACACTGGGGGTAAATGTATCTGTTCAACTGTTAGTTTTCAGCGATGGTAAAATATGTGCTGATCACACTGGGGGTCAATGTAATTGTTCAACTGTTAGTTTTCAGCGATGGTAAAACATGCGCTGATCACACTGGGAGTAAATGTATCTGTTCAACTGTTAGTTTTCAGCGATGGTAAAATATGCGCTGATCACACTGGGGGTAAATGTCTCGGCAACTGTTAGTTTTCAGCGATGGTAAAATATGCGCTGATCACACTGGGGGTAAATGTATCGGCAACTGTTAGTTTTCAGCGATGGTAAAATATGCGCTGATCACACTGGGGGTCAATGTATCGGTTCAAATGTTAGTTTTCAGCGATGGTTAAACATGCACTGATCACACTGGGGTGAATGTGTCGGTTCAACTGTTAGTTTTTAGCGATGGTAAAACATTCGCTGATCACACTGGGGGTGAATGTATCGGTTCAACTGTTAGTTTTCAGCGATGGTAAAACATGCGCTGATCACACTGGGGGTGAATGTATCAGTTCAAATGCTAGTTTTCAGCGATGGCTTTAAACGTGTAAGCTCCGCCCATAGTTAATATTGCCGGTTAACCCATGGTTGATTTCTTTTTTTGTATATGTAAGTGTGCATGTGCCGTTATGAAATCCCACAGACGATGTTCTAAGTAAAAGCTTGTTATTAAATTGCTTTGACGATCCAAGGCAAATGTTCATGAAGACTATCCCAACTTTCTGTATTTTATATAAAGGTCTATATCTTCATTGAACTATTATATTTGGTTTTTGTTTTAAATTTAAGATATCAACATAATGAAGGTGAATAGAGAATTAATTATGTGAATGATTCTTTCAGGAGCATTCGTCTACCCAGATGCAACCTGTACGCATTGTTTGTATGGACGTCAACCGTTGTAGTGTTGCTTGTGACAGCAAGCGAATCTCATCCATGCAAGAGCAAACTTTCGTCACAAATAATTTCTTACAAGAACTGTGTTCCTAAAAGGATTCTCACACGACAGTGCGTTGGGATGTGCTCAACATTTACCCGCGTAGATCCGAACAATCCAAGTGCCTTTGAATGTTCGTGCGTCCATTGTAGAGAAATGAATATCAGATACAGGAAGGTAAAAATAACCTGTCCAAACGCTGATGGCTCAAGAGCATTTGTCAAGGAGACTCTTGAAATACCCGTTCCAACGAATTGCTCGTGTAAAGCGTGGAGTGAAGAACTTTATCATCAGGATGGATAAGGGAATTAATTGAAATTCCCAAAAATAATCATTGTCAAGGACATCCCAGTTACTGACAGATAACTTGGAATCAATGGCCGACATTGATGTGCACACAAAACACACGACGACGTAGGGAATTTTTCAGACTAGAAAGGAAAGGAGCCCCCTTTCTCTGCCATTCTTCTTTATCGAAATCCCTAAGATGTTGTCTCGAATGAATTGCATAATGCGACGTTGAAACATAGCAGACAGTATTGTGAACCAGGATTCGAAGAGTTACATATTATAGTCTCTTATTGCTCAAAGCTATATGTTAGTGGCATTACACTGAATAAGAAGCTTTGTGAACTGGTGTTTTATATGTGCGAGCTTTTTAATATATTAAAATTACCATTGTTTGTTTAAAATGATGTAATTATTATGATGAAACAATACAGTTACTGAAAATGAACAAGTTTATTTTGATAACGCTTAAAAAAATACTCAAACATAAGAGACTTCATGCACTATCAGATGATTAAAAATGGAATACAATATAATGCCTAAATGCTACAAAACAATCGTAATGCTACATAGAAAACAAAATAAACATGTACCAAGAAGGACGATAATGTATAATAAAATAATAATACAATAAATTCAACGACAGAGCCAAGTGATGTGTTTTGGTGCCTTTGTAATCCCTTATTGTGTACTTGACCTTTGACATAAGGTCAAATCTGATTGGGCATTATTATGGCGTATTAAGGCGCAATAGTTTGTGTTTTTTTACCATTCCTACATGTACTTGTGAAATGAAAATACATTTGTTGTAAAGATTTAAATAATGTATACAATCTTCACGTATTTAAATATATGTTCTATATATTATATATTGAAACGAATGCATTGTCTTTATTTGTTGCTGTTTTCCACGTTTATCAGATACCAGATAACGCCCCAAACCTTTCGAAATAGATCGTTTCGTCGGGACCATACTGTATTGGCGGATACGAGAAATGTTTGGGACATTTGGAGAAACCAGGACATCTGTTTCGTTTAATTTGTACGTTAGGACAAGCAACTGGAGTGAACTTCGTTTTATCGAGGCAGATCTGAATCTCGGTCAGGATATAACGTTTTTCTGGGTGCATGCGTCTCTGAAAATACAACACAACACAAGTTAGAACTAAAAAAATGGTAACATGTGGATTTTCGATTTCATTATAAAGAATGATAACGCACCTATGATAACAAACATACACATGTAGGATAGCACAAGTATGATATAAGACATATGTAAACACAACTATGAGAACACACCTGTGATAACACACTTATTATAAGACAACTATGATGAGACAACTATGATAAAACAACTATGAGTACACACCTATGATTACACAGCTATGATTACGCAGCTATGAGTACGCACCTATGATTACGCACCAATGATAAAGAAAAGAACAGAAAGAACATATAGGATAACACAAATATGATAACACAACTATGAAAACAAACCTGTGATAACACACTTATTTTAAGACAACTATGATGAGACAACTATGATAAAACAACTATGATAAGACAACTATGGTAACGCAACTATGATTACACAACAATGAGTACGCACCTATGAGTACGCACCTAAGATTACGCACCTATGATTAAACACCTATGATAACACATATTATTACACACTTATGATTAAAAACCTATGATTACACAATTACGATTACACACCTATGATTGCACACATATCCTAACACACATAAGATAACACAAATATGATAACAGACATATGTAAACACAACTATGAGAGCACACCTGTGATAACACAACTATTATAAGACAACTATTATAAGAAAACTATGATAAGGCAACTATGATAACGCAACTATGATTACACACCTATGATTACACAACTATGAAGAGGCACCTTTGATTAAACACCTACGATTTCAAACCTATAATTACACAACTACGTGTTGTCTTAATATTATCTGGTTCATTTATGTAAATCATTACAACTCCAATATAAGGCTTTTGTAAATAAACTTATAATTATTTGTCGAATGTATATATTCATGTATATCATAAGATTGTTTGATCTAGTTGTCCATGTGTTGGCTTTTATCTAATTGTATTTTGCCGCTAATGTATTATTACATCGGAGGTGCTGACCCAATAGTTTTAAGTGTAATTATACCCCTGACCGATTACGAAATTTTAGCGCGCACACATGTGAGATTATCATGCTTCTCTTCAATGTTAATTCATTCGAAAGTCACGCACTCTTCGAACTATTGTTGTAGGAATGTTGATAAAGAGTCAAAAACAGAAAATCGATTAGGATCAGAGGTAAATCAATATTAATGAAGGTTAGATGATTTCAACAATTTTGACGAGGAATTTGCAAATGGTAAAGGAAATCAACACACGTGAAAAAGTACTTGAAAGAAAATCGAGTAAAAACAATTTCAAATGTTAACAATAATTTTCATGTTAAAAATGCATAATTTAAGTCTTACAATTTGTTTTAGTCTTAAAAGGGCACACAGGTAAACAAAGGTTTCAAACAGCGCTGGACAGTTAGTTTTGAAGCATAATGTAACGACACGAACGGTAAACATGTTTTTTTTCATACGTTTTATTGACTTATGGTACCGAGATCCGTGAACTTTGCAGGGCAAACGCCCTTTGCTCCATAAAGATTTCAGTCTTGGATAGGGTCAGATCGATGACGAGTAGGATACGCGAGATGTGTTTTACGGTATACCGTTAGGGCCATCATGGTTACACATAAAATCCAGAGGCCGACGCTGGCGAAAGTTCGATAGTACGATGGCGACAATGCGATAGTTCGCTGGCGACAATGCGATAGTTCGATGGCGACAATGCGATAGTACGATGGCGACAATGCGATAGTACGATGGCGACAATGCGATAGTACGATGGCGACAATGCGATAGTTCGATGGCGACAATGCGATAGTACGATGGCGACAATGCGATAGTACGCTGGCGACAATGCGATAGTTCGCTGGCGACAATGCGATAGTACGATGGCGACAATGCGATAGTACGATGGCGACAATGCGATAGTACGATGGCGACAATGCGATAGTACGATGGCGACAATGCGATAGTACGATGGCGACAATGCGATAGTACGATGGCGACAATGCGATAGTACGATGGCGACAATGCGATAGTACGATGGCGACAATGCGATAGTACGATGGCGACAATGCGATAGTTCGCTGGCGAAAATGCGAAAGTACGATGGCGACAATAAGACAGTGCGACAATACGATAGCGACAGTGCGATAGTCGATTGCGACAATGCGATAATACGATGACTACAGTACGACAACGCGATAGTACGATGGCGACAAAGCGATTGTCATATCGTACTGTCGCCATCGTGCTATCGCGTTATCGTACTGTCGTCATCTTATTATCGCATTTGTCGCACTGTCGCATAGTCGTTATCGTACTGTCGCATTGTCGTATATCGCCTTCCGGTACACATGCGCACATCGTATTTTTTCCTAGATGGAGCTACTTTTAAAAATGCTTTACAGTTCGGCATGCCTTACACCAATACCCAGTCTATAACTTAGTAAGAATATGATTTCATTATAACTGTTACCTCTTTCAAAGTACATCTTTATAAAGTCATCTACTGATCTAAATATTTTGTTTCTGCAATAAGAATAGTTTTATGTACCGGAAGGCGATAGTCGACAATTCGATAGTACTATGGCGACAATGCGATAATGCGATAATACGATGACGACAAGCGACAATACGATGGCGACAGTGCGATAGAACGATGGCGATAATGCGACAGTACGATGACGGCTGTGCTACAATACAGTACGATGACTATCGCATTGTCGCCATTGTTCTATCGCGTTGTCGCATTGTCGCCATCGTGCTATCGCATTGTCGCCATCGTACTATCGCACTATCGCATTGTCGCCCTCTGAATTTCAATGTGTAAGTAATGGTAAAATGTTCAGCGAATGAAATGGTATTATGTGAATTATCCAATATGGATTTTCACATACTAGATTGTATTATCGCATTATTTAGGGTATTAAAATTGCTCTATACCTTTCTAACGCAATAGCACATAAAGACAGCCTCAACCCCAGTGGTGTTCTTCACTGCGTCATGCACTTGACCAATCTGTAAGAGATACTCAAAAACGTCTTTTTGATGACATTAATGTAATCAATAAGCTTATCGCATTAAACACTTGCTTACACATAAATACGTGAGAATATAACATGGCGATAAATGCGCCAATATAAAATATGTCATATCTATAATATTCATCTACTGATTTAATTTGGGTTGTCAATAAATTAATCTTTAGATAGTTAAGGGGTATGCGATTATGTTTTAATGTTTTACATTTGTGTAAATATAAGTACCAATTTACTTTTTAATAGCGCGTTTTCTCTATGCCCAAATTTGTTCAATATTGCGGACATAAAAGTCAAAACTTAGCTCATTAGCAGGTGAAGTGCAAAACGGTGTCTGGTAGCTGGCATACTATTGGATTGATGTTTTCGTTTGTGTCAAGTATCGAATTCATAATACTATAAGCTGTTACGGTGTGACTATATTACTATCATGATATGTTGTTGCTGGAATAATGTGTTTGTAAACTTAATCTTGGTAGAAAAAGCAACTTGAAACTGTCTCACATTAATAATATAAATACCTTTCCAAATAACAAAAAAAAAACTTACGGTGTAATTAGTCGTCTGATTTGGTGTTATGCCCGCAACTTCCAGGATCCTTAAATGATAGTACATGTATATGAGAGATTATGCAGTGAATTAAATTGTACTTTCATTATATTGTCTTAAGTACGTGTATGTTATCAGCACATAAAGATTCCTGCTCGAAAATTATACTTCCATTATATTGTCTAAAGTACGTGTATGTAATCAGCACATCAAGATCGCGGCTCTTAAATTGTACTTTTATTATATTGTAAAAAGTACGTGTATGTAATCAGCACATCAAGATCGCGGCTCTTAAATTGTACTTTTATTATATTGTAAAAAGTACGTGTATGTAATCAGCACATCAAGATCGCGGCTCTTAAATTGTACTTTTATTATATTGTAAAAAGTACGTGTATGTAATCAGCACATCAAGATCGCGGCTCTTAAATTGTACTTTTATTATATTGTAAAAAATACGTGTATGTAATCAGCACATCAAGATCGCGGCTCTTAAATTGTACTTTTATTATATTGTAAAAAGTACGTGTATGTATTCAGCACATCAAGATCGCGGCTCTTAAATTGTACTTTTATTATATTGTCAAAATTACGTGTATGTTATCAGCACATCAAGATTTCTGCTCGAAATTGTACTTTTATTATATTGTCTAAAGTACGTGTATGTTATCAGCATATCAAGATTACGGCTCGGACGGGTTTTAATACAATCCGATATGTTTGTTGCCGATTTCCGGTGTATACGTTTTGTATTCAGTGTATAAATCCCTATAACATAAAAAAAAATCTGACTAGGCCTGGCAAGAATTGATTGGAGTTTATCTAGTCAGAGGAACAGATGAAATGGGCAATAGTAACAATAATAAACGTCGGCATAATATGTATATGCGTATTAATTAAAGGAAATGAAGAAACCATTTTCTACACGATATTTGTTGCAAGATAAAAAAAATCCAATCAAAAGGGTATTAAGTTTTTGCAACTAACTGGAATTGGAATAATTTTATTATTTAATATAGTTTGGTTTTATGTTTGATAAGAACGATGTTCTGTCATGAATGGATCCTCTTGCAGCCTTATATCCCTGTGTTGACCATCGACAATTTTACATGAAATAAATATACAGGAAGATGACAACTAAACGAGAGTATCCTGCCATGATCATTCTTGTTACAGCACTAAGCTGCATTGATGACGTCATCTTGTTCATAAAGTTTACGTCATTAAGCGCTGACATTTGCTTCACTGACTGGATATTAACCACAACTTACCTTATATAGGAAATACACGGTCACCGCGTGACATTGCTTTATCCATGAAATATGAAAAATGTGTCTTCTGTACGAGGTAAGGTGAAATTACATGGGCCTTTTCACAGATTTTGGCATGTATTGAAGTTTGTCATTAAATGCTTTATTTTGATAAATGTAACTATTAGATCTAAAATGATCCAGTAAAAAATGAAGTATAAAATTTAAAAAAGTAAAAAAAAGAAAACCTCAACATGGCTCGAACCACTGACCCCTGGTGTCCTGGAGTCAATAGTCTATCGCTGAGACCATTCGGCTATCTGTGCTCATACTATAATGGTCGTATTTTTTACTTTATATAAGCAATTGTCGTAGTTTCACAAAATATAACGGCAACAACAGAACTCTCCAAATTATTCAATCGTTTCGCGTTGCAACGCTTTATAATTTTCAGGTTTTTAAATCGCCAAAAGATGCATATAGTGGCTATTTTAGAGCATGGTAAATGTTCAGTATTGCTGTTTCCTCACAAATATCATAACTAAAACGAAAATTTGCGAATCTGAAACAATTTTTTCAATTTTGTAATTTACCAAATCGTGAAAAGGCCCCTAAAAAAGTTTAATTCAGCGATTGAAAATTTAGACACATGACATGTATGAGAACAGATAATCAACCCATTGGAGTTTATATCAAGCAGTATTTGAATTGTTATTTTACCCAGCACCCCCCCCCCCCCCAACAAAAAAAATGAATAAAATATTTCGACGCATTATAAGTTTATAATGCCACAATATCATTAAAAGTTA
Source organism: Dreissena polymorpha (assembly GCF_020536995.1). Classification (NCBI taxonomy): domain Eukaryota; kingdom Metazoa; phylum Mollusca; class Bivalvia; order Myida; family Dreissenidae; genus Dreissena; species Dreissena polymorpha. Next base: position 7,640,480 of record NC_068363.1, on the reverse strand, counting down.
AACACAGACATTAAAATAACTTTAAATCCCATATATTGAATATACCAAAAAAAAATATTGAAAGTTGATATGCCCCTTGAAAAACATCGAAGTCAAAAAAGACTTCTATGATCTAAATAAATAATGTGTTCTCTGCATCAAGCGTGTATTCCCGTTAAAAGAACATCTCTGTACATTATCAAATGTTTATTCCTTTTATCGCAGTAAGATCTAAATTGTCTAAAACATACTAATTCACAGTGAGAGATGTGGACTGTCATGGTGACCTATTCAACCATTCAGCAGATTAATTATAATCAATTAGCTCTTTTTCGGTACTATATATGTATGCATTATATAGCCATGTATTTTACATGTAAATGTTGTGTCTTTTTTGTCATGTGTGGATTGGCAATTACTTATCACTTGCCTTTATTAAATAAAAGACAAACAAAGATTGCGTCCGCAGGAGAGAAAGTACATATAGATCTACGTATCTCCCCATCTACGTAAATTCCGTCATGTATGACAAGTTGCTATTTGTTAAAACACGTGGTATGTAAGAGTTATGTTAAAAAATATAAACATGTACCGATATGAACATTGGGGTAATTTTTATTGCGTGTTTTGCCATTTCACTTACTGGAGCAGGCGATACTTCCTGTTGAGTTCAAGCCCCTTCCTAAAGTAATTGTATTCTCCATTTGTTGCAGGAACGTCCTTGGCACAAACACCGTGTTTTGTCCATTCATGGTCCCTTAAATTTAGACAAAAATAATGTTATAATTTTATTTCTTTATAAAAGAGACTTTTCTGGCCGTATTGTGTAAAGTAAAATAGTCTTCATATTGCTGCACTCTAAAATGTAGATACATTTAATGAATTAATGGCCATCATGTTTGATGTGTTCATTTTAATGTGGTCATTTGCAGACAGACAGACTGACAGACAGACGGATTAGTCTTATTTCTGTACATACAATTATAAATATGATAAAAACATGGTTCAGTTGAATTTCATTGCAGGCTTAGGCAGTGTATTCAACAAAGGACTCATTAGACATTTGCTGACAAAATTGATCTGAAGTATCTAGCGATAAGAAACCAGGTTTAATATTAAAAATATCATCAAACATATCTTGGCGAATTCCGCCATACAAGTTGCAGTGCATTATCACACGCTCTTCATTGTCTATATATGTGAGGCAGCGAAAGCAAGTCCGTTCATGTTCGGGTACTTCCTCGTATCTGCCTGTTTCTATTCTAAGGGGTGCAGACGGGCATCTAAATTAATCTAATGCACTTCTTCTTAAACTTCATCTTACTCTTGACATACTATAATATTTAAAATAGAGCTCAGTTTCAACATTAGTTAAATGTCTTATAAGTTCTTAATTTATTCCGTACGATTCTTGTTCTCCAATCGTTTTTATATTGTTCAAACATAAGAGTAATTCTTGGTCGGTTATCCGTTTGCATGTAGAGTTTGTTATTAAATTGTCAGAATATATGCCATCGATGTTTTTTATGACACTATATTTTCTATGTCTAAATAAGCATTTTTTAAATGTTTGCGGCTACGATACGACCAAACGAAAACACGCTTGTTCAGTCACGTGTCACTTGCTGTCCATGTTCACACAGCGGAAATAGTGTAACATTATGCACATCCACTGACGCACGATAGGTGGTTCCCAGCTCATATCGCCATTGACAGCCGCATTCGGTGTGTACCTGTAAACTCCAAGGAAGTCCATTGACAGCCGCATACGGTGTGTACCTGTAAACTCCAAGGAAGTCCATTGACAGCCGCATTCGGTGTGTACCTGTAAACTCCAAGGAAGTCCATTGACAGCCGCATTCGGTGTGTACCTGTAAACTCCAAGGAAGTCCATTGACAGCCGCATTCGGTGTGTACCTGTAAACTCCAAGGAAGTCCATTGACAGCCGCATTCGGTGTGTACCTGTAAACCCCAAGGAAGTATCTTCCTGCGCTTTGATGCATGGTAATTCCCTAGCTCCCCATATGGCGGCGCCGTAGCTGATAATCGGTCATACTATTGTATCGAAGAGCTCGTTAAAGAAAACAAACGGCATTCCTCCGAACGTTCTATCTTTGTGTACTCTAGTGCACGTGTTGCTGGGTTAGCTACAAATGCAGCGGTAATACATAAATGAGTCGTGTTCTCAGAAAACTGGGCAAAATGCATGTGCGTAAAGACGACACTTTCCGCCTAAACTTGATTTTCGGTAAGGAGGGACTTCCTTGAAACTAAAAATACCATAAGATGCATTATGCCCACTTTTCTCAGAACAAGGAACAAATGTTCCGTCAGTTGTACGAGTCGCATGTTGAGTCCAAGATACCTTTGATGGTCTGTGTATTCAATATTTGTTTGTATAGGTCCCTGTCAATATCTATGTACATAGTCGAACTATCTTTTTTTAAGAAAACGTTTTGTCGGAAGATTTTTATTAATTTAGTATGTGTATGCATTATAATAAACAACGGGTAACTAAAAAATATATAAATAAATAAATAAATAAAAACAAACAACATTGTCATTGACATCGAGCGCCTATGACTGCCACTGGCTCTTTTGTGAAACTCTTTCTGTTATTTCCATACCATATATACCCGTATATTGGAATATTTCATTTCGTCTTAAGTGTGTTTCTGCTAATCCTACTATGTCAATCTCAATGGAATTTAAAACTGATTTCTAATCATATTGACAGCCGCATTCGGTGTGTACCTGTAAACTCCAAGGAAGTCCATTGACAGCCGCATTCGGTGTGTACCTGTAAACTCCAAGGAAGTCCATTGACAGCCGCATTCGGTGTGTACCTGTAAACTCCAAGGAAGTCCATTGACAGCCGCGTTCGGTGTGTACCTGTAAACTCCAAGGAAGTCCATTGACAGCCGCATTCGGTGTGTACCTGTAAACTCCAAGGAAGTCCATTGACAGCCGCATTCGGTGTGTACCTGTAAACTCCAAGGAAGTCCATTGACAGCCGCATTCGGTGTGTACCTGTAAACTCCAAGGAAGTCCATTGACAGCCGCATTCGGTGTGTACCTGTAAACTCCAAGGAAGTCCATTGACAGCCGCATTCGGTGTGTACCTGTAAACTCCAAGGAAGTCCATTGACAGCCGCATTCGGTGTGTACCTGTAAACTCCAAGGAAGTCCATTGACAGCCGCATTCGGTGTGTACCTGTAAACTCCAAGGAAGTCCATTGACAGCCGCATTCGGTGTGTACCTGTAAACTCCAAGGAAGTCCATTGAAAGCCGCATTCGGTGTGTACCTGTAAACTCCAAGGAAGTCCATTGACAGCCGCATTCGGTGTGTACCTGTAAACCCCAAGGAAGTATCTTCCTGCGCTTTGATGCATGGTAATTCCCTAGCTTCCCATATGGCGGCGCCGTAGATGATAATCGGTCATACTATTGTATCGAAGAGCTCGTTAAAGAAAACAAACGGCATTCCTCCGAACGTTCTATCTTTGTGTACTCTAGTGCACGTGATTTGATATGATTTCTAATCATATAGTTTCCGAGCATTTGGCGTTGTTAACACCGTTTGGGTTCCAATAACCGCATGTTACCTAGCGTCTGTAGTAGTCACGATGAGTATGCTAGGTGTCCCGATCAGCCCGGCCACCTCGACCATCATTACTGTAGCGGTGTCGTCTGTGGTCTTCGGTTGTCTTTCGGTTGACTCTCGATTGTCTAGGCGGTGTGGTGGACGCCGGTGCGTTCGTTCGCGTTGTCTCGTCTCTGAATGGAATCTTGGTTCACTGCGCACCGTCTTCCTATCGTTGTGTCGCCACGAGTCTGTTGCCATGAAGAGTGACATTGTCGCCTCCGATAAGGATGACAATTGTATGCAGGTTTACTTCGTTGGGAAGGTATCTTTGCTCTTTTCATCTTTGATGTAAACGTTCTTGTATTGGTGGTGTACCTTGAGTTTTGTTTGCTTGCTTGACAGGATGGTGCCCTTATCATTTTCCGTTCTGCACGTTGCATTTCTTTACATAATAACATTTCCATTACCATATATTGAATACCGCTTTACCGAGAATTTCTGATCATGTGAGTAAGCGTTTATACATGGCATACCGTGTCCTTATAAGTATATAGTTGCGTTTGTTGTGTAAAATGTGATACGATACTTATGTTAACAATTCATTTAAGGTAGGATACCCATTTGTAACTATTTGAACAACCTGTTCATCTACCGTAGATAAAGTAAGTTTATTTTCTCTAAAAAAGGTTAAGCAGTTGAATAAAAAATTAAGAATGACCTACCACAACCGGTCTGCTTCCGTATCTTTAAACAGATTGGGCCAGTAGATCAAAAGTTCGTTTTTAAAACTCTGAAAAACAGACGTTCGTATGTAAGAAACATTTAGGAAACATAATTGCGTGTATTTTACAAATAATTAGTTCAGTATAATGAAAGTATAATCAATTATAAGCACTAATTTAAAATTAAATTCCATAATATTTTTACAATTGTAAACCTAGTATTTAAGCATTGTTTTAGAAGAATTTTGCATTACAATAATTAAATGACTGACTGTTAAGAAATAAATGCATCACATGCTTTTTAAAATGCTAACATTGCACTGCAAGTCCAACTTATGCAATTGGAAATTATCCAATATGTATTTTTTTAAGAAGTTAATTTCTATTTTAAAAGATAAATTTTCCAATGTGTATTTTGTTTGAAGAAGTCATTTGTATTTATACAAAAAGCATACAATTACAACATGTAATATCGCATGGTTCTATGGCTTAATGTGTTATGTTTCTGTAAATACCATGTGTTTTTAAATAAAACACATTCAAATCAATGCCAACAACAACATTTACCACGTGTTTCCATCGAAAGTTCTAACACGTCTATACCAATACTTGAGTTCAGTTTGTTTCCGAGAATAACAAGTTATTATCTAAAGGAATAATAAACTTCCAAAGGCATCATCGTGACATAAATTGAGTCTCATTCTGAGAAAACTGGGCCTAATGCATGTGCGTAAAGTGTCCTCCCAGATTAGCCTGTGCAGTCCGCACAGGCTAATCAGGGAAGACACTTTCCGCTTTTATGACACGTTAAAATAAAGTCTCTTCTTTGCAAATACCGATTTAGGCGGAAAGTGTCGTCCCAGATTAGCCTGTGCCGATTGCACAGGCTAATCTGGGACGACACTTTACGCACATGCATTATGCCCAGTTTTCTCAGAACAAGACTCAATTATTTCATATAACAAGACACATGAGTGGGACATAATGAAAGGAACTAAATACAAATATATTCCTTCTTAGCGACAATAGATCAGAACGTGGCATTGTAAAAACCTATCACATGATTGATTGGATTGTAGTAATAAGGAATTCTATTACTTGCCATAAATACGAGTGCAGTTGCCGTTCCCATTTCGTTATACTTAAATTTGAATTTATAATAAATTACAGGTTGCTAATATTCATGACAAATATGTGGCATACTTTATTTCGAGTTCTTTTTGTGCAATATAGGTTAACCGACAAAAACAAGTTACCAAATTATGTTGCATTTGCTTTAACCTATTTGTTTATTGACTATGATTGGCATGCTGGAAACATATAAGTCTCGCTCATGATAAGCCTATGCAGTCCGCACATGCTAATTATTTACGACACTATCCACTGCTCGCCTGGAGAAGATTTTCGATGCGAAGATACTTCCTTTAAAAACGTACGTAAAATCGGAAAGTGTTTTCTCTGATTTACCAGTGCGGACTGCACAGGCTAATCTGAAACGACACTTTAATCAGTAATCACACCAATAAAGCCTAATTTTCGCAGAGTACTGCTTGTGTGTATTCAGCATTCTGTTCAAGTATAGTATAGCAAGATAATTGATGACTGCAATCTTACGGCAATTTGGTTCTCATCGAATGGCTCTTCGCTGCAGTGATAAGGACCCTCATGGCTACCGTTCGTAGGCCTATAAAATACACGTGCCGAGTCCGTAAGGCCATTACTTAAAACTTAAAAGTCTATATGCTTAACTGTTTGCAATCATTTTGATTTTTATGCATTTAATTGTTCACACTCACACCATACCAAGCATGTGTGTTATTTTGGTTCATCGTTCTCAAAACCATATTTACAAAAACTACACAAACAGATACAAACATTCTTACCGGTATATAAGGAACAAATTTGGTTGGAGTTTACATATAATAATATGTTAATATGTTACTCTTTTATACCATTCCCAGAATGATTTGTTGTTGAGATTTTGTCAGTGAAAGTAATTAACTGTGAAAGATTATATTAAGGCCGTTCTATATGTTTTCTTTCAGTCAATTCCGTATTTATTTGAGACTCGCTCTTAGAAAGCGGGGGTTTGATGCATATTCCTAAAGTGTCGTTATAAATAACCCTGTTGTGGTGTTCTTGAGGGATGACACTTTCCGCCTTAACTGGATTTAAGCTAAGAAGAGACTCCTTGAATATAAAAATACCACGAAAGCAGAAAGTGTCGGCACTGATAAGCCTTTGAGGACGGCAAAGGCGAATATGGGACGACACTTAACGAACATGCATTAAACCCTGCTTTCATGTAGCGAGGCTCTTTTTATTGCTTATTGGGAGCTTTAGGCCTGAGTGTTACCAGAGTCCATGTATGGTCCACGTGGTGATGTTTCTGTCCACTTGGCAGCTATGAACCTTAAATACATCAGGGCAATAATGAGTCTTGTTCGTGGGAAAACTTGACTTCATGCATGCGCACAAGTTATTCTGGGACGACACTTTCGGTCTAGACTAGATTTTTGTTTAGAAGATACTTCGATTAAACAAAAAATCAATAAAAGCGGAAAGTATCGTCCTTGATTAGCCTGTGCATATTGTACAGGCTAATTTTGGACGACACTTAACGCACATGTATGCATTAATCCCATTTTTCCAGAACGAGGTTAATATTAACTTAGAACAGTTTTCCACTACAAAACAATCCAGTGTAGATGGAAAGTGTCGTCCCTAATAAGCCCATGCGGACTACACCGGCTAACCTGGGACGGCTATTTACGCAAATGCATTAAGCCATGTTTTCAAAGACCATAACTAAAATTTATTATATTAGAGTACACGGGCATCAGCATTGCCACTTTAATGTTAGGCCCCATTATCTAGAAAAAATAATTGGTATCAAGTTCGTATTGGTTGACCTCAACTCAAGTATTAATACAAACATGGATCGCAAACCATATTGAAAATAGTGTATGAGTTTAGGTTCAAAATAAAATAAAATCACCTAAATTTATTAAAATAAAACAAAACGTTAAAATAACAACGCGAAAATTAATGTACAACGTGGCTCGTCAATCATCACGTGGTTGGTTTTAACGGCAGGGATTTGATATCGAGCTTTGCTCTGAACCAGTCTTATCTCTGCGCGTAGGTTGCTAGATCTCCTGTCAAATAAACTAAGTGTTATACACCGACTATCTTCGAAACCTCCAAAAGATAGTTTTTGTTTTTTAGTATTTCTCAACAAATGACAGGCAAATCGATGTCGATGGTAACAGGTATTGTGTTTATTACTTTGTATTTAGTTGATTAATCTCGATGTTATAGATATTTTTACATAAAAATCCCTTATATTAAGAACAACTTTGAGGTTTACGTATTTACTGATTAAAGCTCAAAGCATTCGAGAACAACTAATGCGGACTGCACGGGGTAAACTGGGACAGCACTTAACGAACATGCATTACGCCCCATTTTCCCTAAACGAGGCTCCATGGACGACTCACCTCGCCTGCTGAAGCACAAACGCCGGGTGGCCAAGACTGTGCGAATGTAAAGTGATCATATTCAGAAGTCCCGACACTGAAATTAAATCAGGAACAAATAAACTAATAACACGTTGAGTGTTAAAAACTGACCTTTTACCTTTCTTCAAAACAATAGCACAAAGAACTTTTCAAACGGAAGGAGTTTTGGCCTCAGTGGTTATCTTATGATATTTAAACATTTGCGTTGTTCAAATGTGAAGTTTTTCTCGACTTGATTCGACAAAAAATATATGGTTGTATTTTTTAAATTTCCAACATAAATCAAGTTCTACTTGGTTAACATTTATTTTCCGGCGGAAAAAGTTCACTTTAAACTACTCAACTACAACTGAGTATTGCAATGGAGTGATTTATAAATCACGAAGCTAGTTTGCGATACTTTACATTTCTGATCCTTTATGGAACAAGTTATTGCTGTTTTTTGGTTAGTTTGTAACATTTAACAAGCTATCCTTTATATTGGTATAAATAATACATACAACAAAGACATTAAATGCTCATGAAAAATCACTTTAAAACAAGTTTACTCGATGTTTTAAATAAATGTTAATCATTGAACCGTTTGAACATGAAATCAATCGGGTAAGTAGCCGTTACCTAGCAACGACTGTCGGCAGCCATGTAACCAGTATCCACATCATTATGAAAGTGGTCTGAAATCATTTATAAAACAAGGGATTTGAACCAACAGCTAAATATATACCAAGAGAGCACACCATCATGATGGTAACAAGTCTGAAATATGTACATAATTTGGAACATTGTTTGGTTTCATACACTTGATAACGTATTATACAAAATTGAACTATTATAATAATAATAATAATTATTATTATTATCATTATTATTATTATTATTATTATTATTATTATTATTATTATGATGATTATTATTATTATTATTATTATTATTATTATTATTTAAAATGATGATAATTTATAGTTATAATAAAAATAATAATAATAATAATAATAATCATAATAATAATAATAATAATAGCATAATCATTATTATAGTTATTATCATCATCATAATCATCATCATCACCATCATCAGCCCAAGCAGCAGCAGCAGCATCGTCATAGTCGTCGTCGTCGTCGTCGTTGTCGTCGTCATCATCATCATCATCATTATCATCATCATCATCATCATCATCATCATCATCATCATCATCATCATCATCATCATCATCATCATCATCATCATCATCATCATCATCATCATCATCATCATCATCATCATCATCATCATCCTCATCATCATCATCATCATCATCATCACCATTATAATCATCATCATCATCATCATCATCATCATCATCATCATCATCATCATCATCATCATCATCATCATCATCATCATCGTCATCATCATCATCATCATCATCATCGTCATCATCATCATCATAGTCATCATAGTAATCATCATCATCATCATCATCATCATCATCATCATCCTCATCATCGTCGTCGTCGTCGTCGTTATCATCATCAGCATCATCATCATCACCACCATCATCATCATCATCATCATCACCATCATCATCATCATCATCATCATCATCATCATCATCATCATCATCATCATCATCATCATCATCATCATCATCATCATGAAAAAAAATGAAAAGACGAAAAACAGGAAGAAGGATGTTATTTTTTCTACTTCACATATGTACACGTGACTTACTAAAACTCAAGGAATGTACGCAAGCCGGAAGCGAATCAATTGCCCAGACAGTTTCACTTGAAATCGAGAGCATTAAATGTAAGCGAAAAATTATTTCCTGTTTAAATAATATCGCCGTCAAGCTTGAAATAATCATGTACATCAGAAGAAAAATACACGTAATATTTTGTTCATACATTACTATGTATTATCATTCACTAATTAACGTTTTTGATTATTGCATTTTGATATGTTTTCATGTCTTTGTTAATCAATAAAAAATAGATAAGATAAATAAAGATAATCAGGTCATTATTCTAATAGGAGGATGTTCAATACAGTTAATTGTCTTACTTAAGGGGGCCTTATCACGTTTTGGAAAATGGACGAAATTAAAACAGCAACATGTTTAAGATTCGCAAATGTTCGTTGTAGTTATGATATTTGTGAAGAAACAGAAATATTAAACATTTACAACGCTCTAAAATATCCATTATATGCATCTTTTGACGATTAAAAAACCTGAAATTTATAAAGCGTTGCAACGCGGAACGATTGAGAGTTCTCTTGTTGCCGTTATATTATGTGATACTACCATAATTGCTTATATTAAGTACATTGCTCATTGTATGTGCGCGGATGGCCGATAGGTCCAAGCGATAGACTTTGAGTTGAGGGTTGCTTTTTCTCATTTTTTGTTTTGTTTTTACTGGAGTTTTTTTTAGATCCAATGTTAACAATTATCAATATAAAGCATTTAATGACAAACTTTAATACATCACACACTATTTGAAAAGGCCCCTTTAATATACATGTAAATAATCTCCATTTTGTTAATTTAAAATTAGTTCCTATATTACCGAAATAATTTTTTATCTCGCATTCAAATAAAGCGTTTGTTTCCTACTTCAACTGTAATCTATGATCATTGGTAACATAATATGAAAACGATAAACAATGTCAACATTATTGGATAACTGTTTTAAGTTAGTTAAATACCCCAGCATTAATTTAACTAACAAATATGAGCATTACTTCGTGAAACACATAATTTATGAAAAGGGTTATGTGCAGTATTTTCGTAACACTTCTATTCATTTGCTTTATCATTGTCTGAATCCTTTTGGTGTGCCGTTTTTTTTTCTCGACCGTCGAGGTGTGATGGAAAGCGGTATGTTTATGATCTGTCAGTTATGCTGATTTATTCACAACGTACATTTAGTACTTCGTGTACTGGGTAGCGTGTATAGCGCTCTATAAAACGAGGCTTAATGCTCGCGCGTAAACACCGCACAGGCTAATCAGAGACGGCACATTCTGTCTTTATGGTAATTTTCTTCTGAAAAAGTCTCTTTTACTCGGAAATCAGGTTAAGGCGGAATATATCGTCCCTGATTAGCGCGGACTGAATAGGCTTATCTGCGATGACGTTTTACGTACATGCATTAAGCCCTATTTTCGCAGAACAACGTTCGTTCAAATTAATCGACCACTACAAATGACAAAATCCTATACCAGGTCAAGGGCGTAGCTAGCATTTTTTTAGCTGTAGGCTCGGATATGATACATAAAAACGGGGGGTCAGTGGATCCTCCCCCGGAATTTTTTTTAATCCTTTAACGCATGTGGTGAGATTTAAACCATATCTAGACACACAATAAGACTTTGTCCTGTTTTTCTTTGATATTTTACTGTTTTATCTCAATGTCAGAGAACTAAATTTTGTTTTTGTTCGGTATCAAGGGACCGAACCGACCCGGATTCAGTCAATGAATCGGGATACGGGGGCAAGTGCTCCATTTTAAATTCCCGTGGTCAGAAACATCATCAATGTTTCTTCAAAATCCAACGATAATCGATTACAACTTACTGTAGTGTTGAAAGTGAGACAGCTAGATCTACATGTAGATCTATGTAAACTTGTAACAGCAAGTCACGTGAAAAGAAGCGAGCTAGAATCTATGCACATATAAAGAAGTAGAGTTGATAATTGGAAGATATGTCCTTTGAACACGACCAGAAAACATTGTCTGAGGATTAGTTCAATATGAAATGCAGATTTCTAACACCTCACCCCCCCCCCTCAGGGTCAACATTTAAATGCGTTTTTCGAAGTTGAAGCATTTTTATTTTTTTTCAACTATAAAAAAAAAATGTAGGCCCGGGCAACCTGGGCCTAATAGCAGCTACGCCACTGCAGGTATTTAAAAAACAATAAACGGGTAACTAAGACTATTACAGGAGTATGCTTCTACGTGGAAAAAATACAATTGTGAAAAAAAGGACTACTACGATCGTTGCGAAAATTACATTGTAAGCGTACACAACTTTTTTTTTTGATAAACTGTCGTAAGCCTGCAAATTTTAAGGATGTAAATGGGAAACGGCTTTTACAAAATGGAGATTTATAATACAACATGTGAAAACATCCATACAAAATCAAACAGTATTTTTTCAAATCGGTTTATATAGTTATAGTAATATAATCAAAATTTTAAACATATGAAATAAAAGTTAACTTACGTTTGCAGACGAACTCTTTATGCATTAATTTCGAATAGCCTTTAATTAAAAAGAGCTCATTAAATTTCCCGCTGTAAAGGACATTATTTCACCCCATCAAAACATAGATTTACATAAAACGATCGACCCATTTTCCCTTTTAGAACTAAGCAATAAAACTTCCTTCAAATGAGACAATAAATTATTGGCATGTGCGTTAAATGTCGTCCTAGATTAGCACATCAGTCCGCATAGGCTTATCTGTGCATATACTTTCCGCTGTTATGGTATTTTTCGTTTAACGGAAGCCTCTTCGTAGCAAAAATTAAATTAAGGCAAAAAGTGTCACATGCACATGCATTAAGCCCGTTTTTCACAGAACAAGGCACATATATTTTTAAGTTCTGCATCTCTGCTTGCATCAACAGACGGGCTTTGCATTTTTTACCAACCATGCACTGATTAAATTTAGCAATACCTTTTTCAAACAATCATAGAGATGAAACAGACCAGGGGCATTCCTCCACAAAAGAAAAAAGGGAATTTACATCCATAAGGCAAAATACGAAGGCCAACACAATATGCCATGGTATTTAAATTAACACATACATGTAGTTTTAACGGTTTGATTACGTATACATTTTGTGCCGCTATGAACTCCATCTGTTAAATCTAAAGAAGATATAACTTACATGAGGTTAAAACAATTTTATGCCATGATGGCATACCATGTGAGCCACACGTTATCGGTATAAGCTGCGATCCCAAACCCCACTGCTACCCTCCCCCCCCCCCCAGCTGCTCCCCCTCCCAAAGCTATTAAAAATGTCCATACAACATCAAACAAAAAGTGAGACAACAAATGCAAAGGCTAATATGGGATGACACTTTACGCATTTGGTCAGTTTCCAGAACGAGACTTTCCCAGAACGAGACTGTTATGATAATGTTGCATGTAAACCACTTGCGCATGATCATCCATCATATTTATGATGTACTTTTTCTATATTTCTGTGTCTTAAGGTCCCAAAAGGGAGTTTTCCGTGGCTTTGGACAACATCGTGACTGTAGAGAATGCAAGCAGATGCCACGCTGATAAAATGTCGGCCGTCAACGTGACTTTCATCCAGTTCAGCAATGGTATCAATTTTTAACGTGCAGTGCCCATGTTTCAATGTTCAAAGGTCTCAAACAACAGTGTGTTCTAGGACTATGGACTTAAACTGCTATCCCCCCCCCCCCCCACAGCTGCTCCCCTCTCCCGAAACTCTTAAAATTGCCCATAGAATAGCAAAACAAAAATGCACAGGCTAATATGGGATGAAACTTTACGCACATGGTCAGTTTCCAGAACGAGACTTTTCCAGAACAAGACTATGATGATAATGTTGCATGTTAACCACTTGTGCATGATCATTCATCTGATTTATGATGTTGCATGTTAACCACTTGTGCATGATCATTCATCTTATTAATGATGTTCATTACCAGTATTTGTCAGATGTCACATTATGAGCAAGTTTATCATTAACAATACTATTCACTGTGTCGGCCAAGTTTGTTTTTTTAAATGGGTTAATGGCAATGATTCACTGATATAGGGCGGTGTTTACTGGTTCTAGTTTCTCAATGATTCATACAATAATGCCAGGCCGGCGCCAGAGTATTTGACACCGTTGGCGAACCTGTTGCACTGGGCCCCACCCGCACCAACGGCAACTAATTATGTCATTAATATTTACTTTCACAAATGCACATGTGCTGCCGTTAGTTTAAAGTCGTATATACATTCAGTAGAATCTATATATGCATAATGGTTTATGGTGTAATTTCAAATTATTATTTTTTCGCGCTTTTGCCCCCGCGAATGTAGAAACGAGTTCCATCAGTGCAATGGTTCTATCAATTGCATGTTCATTAGACAGAGTAGCTCGTGCAACATGTATTTCTTGAAATTGGACATGCCAAGAGGATTTTCAAGGTTATACTAGTGGTGGAGACACTATATGTTATTTTAGTTTTCAATAAAAAGTTTCGTGCAAACTGTGGAAATCTACACCGTGCATCTCGCCTTGAAACGGCTTTCAGTTCACTGCTTAGATCAACTGCATAAATGTTTGAAGTCTCAATTTTGCAAATCTTTCTCAAGATTAAAAACATGTTTGATAACAACTTCATTGCTAGTTTTATTTTGCAAGCTGTGAACATCATAGTGGAAACCAAACACCGAACTTATTTGTTGCATCAGATTGAATCTTTCTTGAACCGGTTGTATTGCTGTCTCAAGAAAGGCGATGCAAAAGTTTACTTTGCATTTGTCTTTTGGATCCTGAATAAGTTCGTTGTCATTTCCTTCGTATATACATTATGTCTTCTGTCTTCTGATACGGGTTGATTCTGGTTTTAAAAATGCTGGTATATCAAAATTGGCTGCAGTTTCAGCTGCACGTTCTTAAAGTTTGTTTCATTTCTGCGGTTAACGAGAAACTTCTTTGTTTCATGAAGATTATTGATGGCGCAATTGTTATCTAATTCTTTCTTTACTATTCATGTTGATCTCAAACAACACGTCATATCACACAACCGACAAACTTTAAAAACTAGAAATGGCTTATGCAGCACCTGTGTGTCTGTTCGTGATGTATTAACAAATTCTACTGTAAAAATTGTCTCACCCGCAATCTCTGCAAAAGCATCGTAGATATCATGATTATGAAAAGGTTTTAAAGGGGCCTTTTCACGTTTTGGTAAATTCTAAAAAAATGTTTCAGATTCGCAAACTTTCGATGTAGTGATGATATTTGTGAGAAAACATTAATACTGAACATTTACAATGCTCTAAAATATCCATTATATGCAACTTTTGACGATTAAATAACCTGAAAATTATAAAACGTTGCAACGTGAAACGATGGAATAATTTGAAGAGTTCTGTTGTTGTCGTTATATTTTGTGAAACTACGAGGATTGCTTATATAAAGTATTAAATACATTACGCAATGAATGAGAAGAATAGCCGAGTAGTCTATGAGGTAGACTTTTACTCCAGGACTACAATGGTCAGTGGTTCGAGCCCAGATAAGTGTTACTTTTTTTTCTTTCCTTTTTAAATTTAAGTCTTGTTTCTTTACTGGAGCTTTTTAGATCCAATGTTTACATTTATCAATATAAAGCATTTAATGACAAACTTTAATACATGCTACAATCTGTGAAAAGGCCCCCTTTAAAGCATCGATAAAAATCAAGTTTCTGGGTAAATGTCCTGGACATATGAAAATCAAATGTCGCTAACATTTACCTTTTGAACATTTAAGAACCGACATTTATTTAAAAGCTTCAAGGAACTTTGACACCGCATACATAAGATTTACAGCACAGTGATTTAAGAGAGCGTGAGTTCACTCACATGATAAAGTCTGTGTATTTCAAAACATCTTGGTTGAAATCATTTTGACGATTTAAACTCTATTCTATCGTTCCGAGCATATCAATATATGTTATGACCTTAAAGTTATTTATGTATTGTCATCCCTCGCAACCATTATTGTATGCAGTTGGGGCATATGTCACATCATGTAACAAGCCTTATTTTCCAAATTTGTGACCAAACAAAAGATATATCCGTGTATCGGTACTGCCATTTTCCGTTCAAATCATATATTTGTTCGTTCCTTCACTCGCACTTTCACTCACTCCTAAACTCACTCGTAAACTTAATCCTTCACTTACTCGCTCATTCACTCCTGTACTCACTCACTCACTCATTCATTCACGAACGAATTAATTAATTCATTCATTCGATCATCCTTTGAAAACGACCTACACGACGACTACCTCTAAACAAACGCAAAATGTTATTTGTTGTAAATTCGCTTGGATATCTGGTCTCCTTTTCATTAAAAGTTGTTTCCCGCGATCGCAAAAGTCAAGGTTTTCTCGATTTTAAAATATCTTATCCAATTATAGGTGGTGATAACATTGACTTATTTAAATACGTGTTACTGGTGGCGAACGCTCGTAACAACGCTGCATCAACAGAATCTAATACGGAATCGGCAGAAGCAAAACGCAAAGCGCTGATACGGTAAGGTATCCTTACATATGTTAAAGCAATATTTATGCACAAATGCCAAGCGGATATGACATGTTTTCGACAAAGCTCGTGATATATATGCAAGTTTGGAACATGGCAAGTCGATTCATGTATAGGATTAATAAAAAATGATTATGGAAGTCTTTGTGTCTTTCACAGATTTTATAGCGATTTGCTTTCCATTTTTTCACATGTTTTTGGTATTTTGAAAAAATGCATTGAATGCTTTTACTAACCAAACAAAACAAAATTTATAATAAAGTTTGCCTTTCAAGAGATCTCCCAGGGACTTTAATGAGCAAAATCAACCCAGAATGTTTAAACACAGGGAAACTGGGCGATAACAGGTTACAATCAACTAAAATGTAGCCGAACAACACATTGAAAAACAGTATTTTGATACTTGCCCAGCTCTTTAATATATGTCATATTACATACTTTTGTGTTTCTTTATGTATTAAACTTTATATTTATATAAAAAATTTGATTATGGGGGTCCCTACATACAAAATGCTTATTTTATTTGTTACTTCAGTTAAAGGTTTAACAATAAATTAAATAGGATTTGCATACGTAACTATATTGTGACGTAAACACCCTCTTTCGGTTGTAGGAACCCTTGGAACGTCGTTTATTTTATCTCAATTAATTCATGTCATTGAAAATGTTTACATGAGAAAAGAAGAATACCAGCTGTAGTTATTGTTCTTTATTGTACTTTTGGTTCACTGCTTCGATCCTTTTAGTTGATAAAAATGAGTTAGTGAAAATTACAAACAACAAATTGTTCTTTGGTTCAATTATAATATTTGCAAACAATATTCGACAAAAACATTTAATGGCGATAACATAATGCAATTTATCACAGCAGAAAATTCATTTACGCCAAAGGTCTGATCAAATTTCAAATATGTGCAGAATGAACACTGGAGTGTTAAAAAAACAACACTTAACGATGATATTTCGTATAAGTTGTGATATGGCTATACCCATTCCAATTTTCATTGTATATAAATGATTAAATTTATGAGTTTTCTCATAATTGCCTAATGTAAACCTATGTGCCATTGTCTTGTCAGACAGTTTAAATTTATACCATTTGAATGGTATAATGGTTGAAACATAAATGCAAAATAGCCCAATTATTGAGGTCACTGGATTCGTGAATATTAAAATCGATTGAAATCCTTGGTTATTTGATACAGGTTAATAATTTTATGCAATTTCTCTCGCAAACCAGTTTGTTAGGTTTTATGTGGGAACAATTTTCAAAACATTAATAATAGATTATTTGAATTACTCCATAACTTCCATATAACATACACGGAATTCCGTTCGTACGAGATTAAACATTTATTTATGAGCCGCTCACTTGGCAAACGGAGCATCATGCATGTAATTATTGTCCGCTTAGATTGGGAACTACACTTTCCGGCTAAAATTTAGTTCCGCTACGAAGAGACTAACTTTAACCCATTTATGCCAAGTGGACTCTCCCATCCTTCTAATTTGGATCAATTCATTTCCAAAATTAGGGACATCTGGTATATTTATTTATATTTTTAGAATATTTCTTACAGAAAATCCTTTTAGCAAACAGCGCAGACCCTGATGAGACGCCGCATCATGCGTCGTCTCATCTTGGTCTACGCTGTTTGCCAAGACCTTTTTTCTAGACGCTAGGCAAAAATGGGTTAAACAAAAAATGCCATAAGAGCGGTGATTGTCGTCTATGGATTAGCATGTGTGGACTTTGGAGGCTTAACTCGGATGACGCTTCTCGCACATGCATTACGCCTCGTTTTCCCAGAACGAGGTTTATTTTACCCTTTACCGCTTAAATACGTATTTTGACGCATGTGTAGTCTCATGGAAAGTCAAATTTAATTACAGACCTTTCTTACTGGATTCTAGTTTTTAAGACTTCATTTCAAACCCTAAGATACTTGTGAGCAGCAAACAGCATAC
This sequence comes from Dreissena polymorpha, assembly GCF_020536995.1. Taxonomy (NCBI): domain Eukaryota; kingdom Metazoa; phylum Mollusca; class Bivalvia; order Myida; family Dreissenidae; genus Dreissena; species Dreissena polymorpha. The sequence continues at coordinate 7,622,418 of NC_068363.1, read as the reverse complement.
AACCTGAACAGACTACGAGTAATTCGCAGGCTGTTGTGGTTTTATGCTGTTTGCAAAAAGCCATTTTCACTTTGCTTCTGAATGGGAAAGGGTTAAGGTCCATTTGAGTTTATATGAGTTTATACTAACAAGATACACGCAGATCTTTCTCGCAATACAACTTAACAATTATTAACAACATAATCAAAATGAAAAACACAGCAATCGTGGTACATCGGCTATCTCCGGACTCCTCTGCAATATTGATTTATGGAATCAATCGTCTGCTGATCCAGAGTGATAACATAGTTGTTAGAGAAAACCTTTCCATCCATCAGAACCCTGTCTCCTAAGTATCTCAGTTTGTCCATCAGAAATCAACGTCTTCCAAACTCACAACCCAAGAATGTCAGTTTTCTCTTCCGCATTAGCGACAAAGAAACAACAAAACTACTTCCGCAATTCAATGATAGTAAACGGAAAGATTTGTGCCTTGGTTGAAAACATAATGACATTCAAAACTCATCGAGATGTTTGTCCACATTGATAAGGTCATTCTATAATAGCGTGTTTCAAATGTCATCTGTTTCGGTAATGTTTTGAATAGATCACGTTTTTTTTCAATGCATCCTTCGGTTATGTCGAAACTATTCTTATCGGTAATCCGGAAGTTAATCATCTTCGCTTAAAGGGACTGTCAGCCACGACGACGAAGAAAAGAAAATTTGTAAAATACCTTTATTTTTATTACATTTATTAGTTTATATTGATTAGAATATCACGACTGGTATATTACATTACTTGAAAAATGTTGTTAAGTTTTCATACTTTCAGTATATTTGGTAATAAATTTTACTGGGTATGTCTACCAGGTAACTACCAGTTCACTAGTGATAACGCCAGTATATTGATCATCATCGTCGCGTGGTAAACACAGGAATGCAATTTGTGCATGCGTAGTGAATTGTATATATTATATATATTAAATGATCAATCTATTTGCGTTATTTATAGTGTGTATATCGTTATGTCACCTATTTTCGCGATGTACTTTTGATTTCACATCGCAAAATTTTATTACCGAATATACTGAAAATATGAACTGTTTTCAAGTAATGTAATATACTAGTCGTGATAGTTTAATCAATATAAGCTAACAATTGTAAAAAAATACGGTATTTTAGAACTTTTCTTTTTTTGTCATTCGTGATTGACAGTCCCTTTAAGAAGCTTGCGCTAACTGTAGAAACATAGAACAAACACAATACAAGGCTATTTGAATGGAAGAAAATATGGATGTTGCAAATGGCATGATATACAAAAATACATAGAATTGAGCCGCGTTCTGTAAAAATACGATTCATGCACGAAAGGACTGCTAAATCGTACCACGTATTAAACACGTTAGTTCTTAAATAAAGCAGAACAAAGGTCTATACATGGAATTTATGCAATCTATAATTGATATAAACAATCGCACATACATTCCGTGGCGTCTATAATTAACCATGTATTTGTATGCCTATGGTTCTAGAATTAATTCCATTCCTAAGTAGAGAATTGAACTTAGCATTTGCAATGCATGACCGTTAATCATGGGCGCCACCTCATTTTGAGATGCATCAACAAATGAGCCAAGGCTACTCCAGAGGTGGCTTTAGGAAAGTTATGTATTGAAATTCACGAAGATTTAAACAGATTGAGAGTAGTTGTATTTTCAACATATTTCACATGTTTAAAAATCGGACCATGTAATGAGATTCATCGAAGATTAATTCACACACACATATACAGAACCATACAATCATAACCCATTTGGAAACGTGATGGAATGTTTTAATTTTTGACATGGTGGAGTCTTTTTTAAGGAAATTAATGTGTGTGTGTTTTTTGTCTGTAAGACGAGATAATATCAACCCAATACAATCGCTACAGACATCAAACGAGTACTTTCATTATGTACAAGTTGATGCATGCACAAAAACATTGGCTTCTTGCCGATCTAATAGAAAATAGATAACAAGAGGTGGCGCCAGTGATTAACGGCCGTGGTATTGATATCACTAAAGGGACTGGTTTTGAAAAAATGTTTCATTTAAAATGATGCGTGTGGCTCGTTCATATAAATCCTTTGGGTAGAAGGTATATTAACAACGAACACGTAATCTATGTTATGGTTGTAAGACTTTAATGCACGGAGCGAGTAGCTTATCGGTACCAAAAAATGATACGTCATTAAATACAAAAGATTATACTCGACATATGTGCATCATAACACAAAGGTAAGAACAAACATACTGATAAATAAAATGTATAAGTAAATAGTAACTATAATGATCGTAATACTTTTCAATGATCACATAAATAATGTTCTTATATAAGGCATACATACTATGCGATAACTGATGGTCAATCATGTGGTTGAAGCAGTGTGTAGAAGTAGACATGGTCCCACAGGTTCATGCATGCGTCACGTGGTGTGCGCACAGTCACCTGATCGGACACATACACAATAATGCCTTCACACGTCATGCTTAGACATTGTGTATAAATTAAAGACTTTAGCAGTACTGAACTATAAAATATGTAATGTAATTAAGACGATACGATAAAACATTAGCTGCAATATCACAGATCTCAATAAACATATGAGCATATAATTGAAAAAGTTAAACAATTACCGGTTAAAAGAAAGAAAGACATAACATAACATAACATGAAAGAATTGACACGATTACAAATTTGCGGCATAAATGAAACAAAAAACAATTTTTATCATATTGAGGGGAAAACTTTACTTATGAGCCCCGTCGTGCGAAAATTGATATTATATCTTAAGGGGCCATCGTAGCTCCAGGCCCGACTGTGGCTTTGCGCATTCTGGTCAGGAGGTACCCTGTCTGCTATCTAGTCATGCAAGGTTTCGTGGTCTCATTATTAGCGTTCATTATGACTCTTTCGCAGATTGGACGGATGTATTTATCTTGAGCTAAACTATCCGCATGTCCTACTGCATATTGCGTGCAACGCGTCTCATATTCTATCAACGAAAATATGCTACTTGTACCAACAGTGTATACCCTTCTGTATGTGTCACGGTAAGTTGAGCCATACCTTCGGTAATACTATGTAGGCAACTGTTTGATTGTCGATTCAAACAAGCGTTTTATCTAAAATTTACAGTCGTTGGGTGGTGTTCTAGTTTTTATCACTATAATATCTTGAACAACGTCCACATATTTTTCAATACAGCTCAAGAAGCCTTTGATGTAAGGCGGATTTATATTAAACCAACGTTTTCGAAGCAAAACCTTATTATAATCCGCGTTAAGTTTTATGTGAGATTCAAATACGTCCAGGCCATTGCTTTGATGAATGGCTAGTATGGTTTTGGAAGCATCGATGACATTATGATGTTGGTACCTCGCATTTAGCACTAGATAATTATCATAAGCTATAGTCCCTACCACCAAGTCAGGTAAACTGTCCCAGGGGTAATCCCGCGTGGTTATAAAATAGTCCTCCGCCGAGGGTTGGAATACCTGACCTCTAGTGGCAGCCGTCATGGTTAAACTAACAGACGTAGCGGCTTCCGTTTCGTTGAGATTGTACACGTTTGTTCGGAGACCAGTCACAAGGGTATAATTTGTGTGAGGGCTTTGGTATAAAATTGAAACTAAAGTTAATATCAAATTATTTGTAAAAAGTATATCGGAGTTTGCATAGCCGTAAAAGTGAGAATTATATTGTTTTATTGCCTCTAAGAACATGAGTTTTAAAATTGGTAATCCATACACGTTGGTTGTTGGTAAAGGAAGCACGTTCCATCCATATTCATGCGCTGTCGCGGCTACGACTGGAGAGTCTGTAAACAAAATTGGGTTGACGGCAGGTTTCATACGCGCCCAGTTGACAAATGTGAAATTGTGGATTTTTTCTTTGGTGTCATTTTCTGCTTTCCAAGTGGCAAACAATGTAAGGAAGCTGTCGGTTTCTACTATTTTGTGATTGTTTTTCGGCGTTGAATCGACTGTGTGCATGTTCAAAATACTCGCATTTCTCAGTTTATCTTCTTGATTCCTGCTTTTCAGAAACGAGACTAAACTTTCAGGTATGTTTTCCAATGAAACGTTTAGATGGATATTTAGATTTATAGCTGCCTCTTGCTGTCTCTGGTGAATTGTAACCTCTCTGCTTTTCTCTAACGTCACCACACGGTTGTTGCCATCTTGTGGAGACTGAAGTGTGCGCATGCGCATTGAGATGTTCGTCTGGAGCATGGTTAGAACAGTGAAGAGGAAGCTGGCGGAGAGGGCGCCGTAGAAGAATCGTCTGGTCTCCATTATTGAGAAAACATCTGAAACAAAAGCTTGAGTTTAGTACTATAACCGAACGCTATCATATAATGTTTATCAACATATGTAAATTATAGGATTATTTTCTTCATTCATGGGCATTCTGTTTCATTCTTCAGTTTTGGTAAGATATTCAATCAATCCCTTCTGTGAGCCATGCGCATACCCTTTTTTTAGCAATAATCAATAATTTGCACTTGAAGATCAAAAACACAAGATATTATTGTAACAGTTGGTTGGTGAAAGATATAACGCTTCAAAGACGGCAACACATTGCAATACAAACAATACAAACAAGGTTGTATGTATTTGTTCGTCTACAGAAATTATGAGGGCATTCAACATATTTATACTGAAAAAGGATGTCCCTTTCTTGCGCGGCCATTCTTTCTTTGTGCAGCTTGTTATCAATTTCAAAATTGTAAACAAGGTAGAATCATGATATTTATAGGAACGATTTTTTTTTAAAGATGTGAAGACTATACGCGATTATGTGTAATGCAAACGACCTTGATAAAGAATCTTAAGGATGTGTATATAGACTTTCCACGAAATGTGCTGGCCTATGGATCAAACCTACTAACATGAGGGTACGAACTAAGTTGAAACATGTACAGCCATCTATATTTCAAAGCCCATGTCTTTTCAACTGTAATGAATTGAATAAAACTACCCTTGGTACCCTTTGTGGTGAACCAATATACATAAAAAACTGCAGCTGCACCAAGAGACATAGAGACAAAGAGACAAAACAAGAGCGCCGACGGCGTTGAAAGTCTATTGGCAAGATACAGGGAAGTTCCTGCTGAAGTAAATGTTAAAGGAACAGTTGACTGAATGAAAATCTAAAAAGCTATCAAAAAGAAGAGTTTTGTTTTAAGAATTAGTACAAATAAATGAAACAAGGAGTGGTGAAATATTGCAAAACATACTTTATCCTGCCTCTGTTGCAAACATTGACATAATAAAGCAGGGTCGAATAAATTTTCCTATCTCCGGTCAACAGGAAATAGTGTATTCATACGCCTTCACATTCTCGATTCGTGTTTTATTTCTTCTCACATTTTCAATTGTAAAGTATTAAAAGGAACAGAGTACAGTGGAACTATCTTTTACTTAGTAATTCGGTCGGCTGGAATGTTGTGTACATGTAGGAGGCTCGACAAGAATAATTAGGTTTTTATGTCAATTTATCATTTGTATTCGATAAAATGTGTCAGCGACATGGCGCAGGATAAATCGAATAAATGGATGGTGCCGAGATGGAGAAAGTTTATCCGGTTTAGCACGAAAAAGAAAAAAAAATCTTTTTTAAGCCTTATCGGATAAACTTTCTCCATCTCGGCACCAACCATGCATTCTCTATACATGTATATCAATCGGAAAATCTGAAATATGTATCAAGGGACTTGGTATTTTGCGAGAAAGTAAATGCCTGGATGTTAATGTTTTTTCTGATTGGCTAGACGTTTATTTAAGCTCTTGTTTTAATTAACGTTAACATAAAATCAGTTTTATCTACTCGACTCATTGACTTTTTCATTCGGAAACTAAGGTCAAGTTTTATCTTCGTTTGTTACTTTAAATTTTACTGATACGATCGCTTTATTTTCATTTAAGCAGAAAGGAAAATTTTGTTGTTGTTGTTGTTTCGGTTGTGTTGTTGTTGTTGTTGTTGTTGTATTTACCGACTTCGTTACATACTACAATATTACATGCATGTTGTATTTTGGATCATACGTTCTAAAGTTTTAAATCCTTATTCAAATTATTCAAAATATTTCAAATAACATAATTTGCACATTAATATCAAGATACTGTTATTTAACACACTCTCATTCCGCCCCAAATCGCAAAGTAAATGTTTGCTGTCACAAAGTTTAACGATATTACAATCTTCTGCAAGAAACAAGACCATTATTTATCCGTTAAAACTCTTTAAAGTAACGTACCCCAGGCATAAATACATTGAAAAAGGATGTTAGCTAACAATCAAATACGACGAGATTCACGTTGTTAAAAACACATAACTGAGTATGGAAAAAGTTCGCCAAAATGTTAGGAACATATTTATTAGAATGATGGCATATATTAAACAAGTTGTGGAACTACGAATATTAAATGAAAATCTCGTTCCCATCTACGTTGTTAAAGCCACACAACTTATTTTGCATAGTAAATTTAAGTATAAATAAGAAAATATCTTAGCTATGCCAATTAGAATATATCTGGTTGTTACAATGTAGAAACCCATTTTTTTGCGCCTTAAAACTTAAAAATAATCCCGTTTGTCGAAATGGACGTATACGTCTAGAAATCCTTCTTTCGGTTTAAAAGCGGTACCGTTTGAAAAATAATAAATTACTTGCTAACTAGGCTTAAGATTTCATTATATAAATGCCAATTAGAATAAATTTGATGGTTTCAATGTAGAAATCCATATTTTTTGCGCTTTAAAACTTAAGAAATAATCGCGTTTGTCTAAATAAACGTATACGTATAGAAATCCTATTTTCGGTTTTATAAGCGGTACCGTTTGAAAAATAATAAATTACTTGCTAACTAGGCTATAATTTCATCTATGCCAAATAGAATATATCTGATGGTTCAAGGTAGAAATCCTCCTTTGTGCGCTTTAAAACTAAAAAATAATCGCGTTTGTCGAAATAGACGTATACGTATAGAAATCCTACTTTCGGTTTTAAAAGCATAACCGTTTAAAAAAAGATAATTACTTGCTAACTAGGCTACAGATTTAATGACGATTTTGTACACTTTCAAATTGCGTCTATATGTATTGATTAACATGTATTTCATTTCAAGGTAAGGCGCTTTAAGGCATTGCTTACAGAAGTTGTCAGTTGTCAGTTGATATGATTACACACAAGTCGTTTTGATAGACTATAACAAATGTTCATATTAAGAATTAAAAACACACTTCTGTCGCCTACATTCGAACCCGTTTCGCGGCGATTCGTAAGCAGATTCGCTTCTACTATGCCACGCACACTTTTATCTTCCGAATCGAAGCATAATATCTATAGAAATCGTTATCTAGCTTTTGCAAATAATATCATTGTTTTACGATCGAAAACATTTGTATTCACTAAAGATGGTATAAGAAAAATTATCAGATGAAAATCTTCGATAAAAGTTTCTAAGATGACAATTGTAAGAATAAGAAAATCCAGAGTTAATTATCTGAAGATGTATTTCGTCTTCCAACATCCTACTACATCCGGGCTAAAGCCAATAGACGAATGGCCTAAAAACATATTTATTCAATGCCGTGACACATACAACAGGCGATCTAATCATACAAATAGGGCTGATATTTCGGATTTTGAAGGGGCCGTCCAACAGATTTTGGCATGTCATTAAATGCTTTATATTGATATATTTAAACATTTGAACTAAAAATCTCCAGTAAAAAAACAACAAGAATACAATTTAAAAAAAGGAAAAAAAGTAACCCTAAATAGGGCTCGTACCACTGACCCCTGGAGTCCTGGAGTAAAAAGTCTCCCGCCTAGACCATTCGGCCATCCATGCTCATGCTAAGGGCGGATTTATTTTTTCCTATATTAGCAATACTCGTAGTTTCTCAAAATATAACTACAACCGAACTTTCCAAATTATTCAATCGTTTCGCGTCGCACGACGCTTTAGAATTTTCATGTTTTCAAATCGTAAAAAAGATGCATATAATGGATATTTAAGAGCATGGTAAATGGTCGGTATTACTGTTTCCAAAAAAATATCGTAACAATAACGAAAATTTGCGAATCTGAAACAACTTTTTTTTATTTTGTCAATTTACCAATCTTTAATGTGTTGCCATTGCAAAAAACAAACAAACATTTATTACTCAATGATGAAATTATAACGACAATTTGAAGAGTTGATTGTCGTTATGTGCTTTATTTTTATTTTTTTAATTGTTGTCAATAATTTAGAAATATATTATGATTGAGTGTGTAAATAGACCCGTTAAGCAATAAATACCAACGAGCAATACAAATAGAGGCATGAAAACAATCATTGATCGGACCGCATGCCCATCCACTAGTTATAGGTTCCGAGATCAAATGTGGCTAGGTAATATCATTCAAACGGTTAAAACTCAAGGAAAACTCAAACGTCTAAGAATTGAGCACGTAAAGTTTCAACGAATTCGGATCATTGTTCATGAGATCTCGCATGGAAACGAAAACTTCGTTAGAAATTGATATTATAGTTATAATTAAAGGTCAATAACTCACCGATGTTGTTTCTAGCGAACGCATACATCTACTGATTGTGAGTGTTCATACTTGCATGCTAGAACGAGTTCACTCAATATTTTACTTTATCTCTCCCTTCGTCAATTCTATGGGCATTATGACATTTACAAAGTTTTTCATTAATAAGTGATACATATTTGCAAAATAGGACATAGAATGATCACACATTGAGAAAGCAGACATTGTCTGTATAAGCACATATCGTATATGGTGCAGTGAACATGCTGTACTTGATATCATCAAACCTATAGCTGGACACATTGGTATTTGTTCACAGTTTCATTAGATTCGATGCGTCACTTGAGTTTATTTATAACCATTATTCACTTTGCTTATCGGTTCTTCGCTTGTTTAAACATCGATAATTAAATGCTCAGTGACTTCCCATTGGTTTCAAGTCTTTAGATTACCGACATGACGGGAGTGTCGATTCCTTCTAGAGATTGAATTATTTACGTCACAATACCGAACTTGAGCGGGATGGGTGTTTACCTATCAGATTTATCGGTAGAGTACCAGCCTTGATAGCGAGAGAAACCGCGTTTGAATCCCGAACCGGCTTTATACTTTTCACAACCGGCGCAAATCATGTACATTTTTTTTACATACAATTGTAACAATGGCGACAAGTATGAGAAATGCTTCAATGCAGAAGAATGTTTATTTCGAGCGTCTTTACTTA